>NW_028327770.1:164546-169546 GCF_031878675.1 Megascapheus bottae | reverse complement strand
GTTAGGGGTAGGGGTAGGTTTAAGTTTAGGGTTAGGGTTGGGTGCAGGTTTAAGGTTAGGGTTAGGGGGAGGGTTAGGTGTAGGGGTAGGGTAAGGGTTAGGGGTAGGGTTAGGGGGAGGGTTAGGTGTAGGGGTAGGGTAAGGTTTAGGGGTAGGGGTAGGGGTAGGGGTAGAGTTAGGTTTATGTGTAGGAATAGGGTTAGGGTTAGGATTAGGTTTGGTGGTAGGGTTAGGGTTAGGGTTAGGGTTAGGTTTAGGGTTAGGGTTATTGTTAGGGGTAGGTGTAGGGTTAGGGTTAGGGTTAGGGTTATGGGTAGGGATCGGGTTTGTGTTAGGGTTAGTGTTAGGGATAGGGTTAGGGTTAGGATTAGGGGAAGGGTTTGGGGGAGGGTTAGGTGTAGGGGTAGGGTAAGGGTTAGGGTTAGGTGTAGGGGTAGGTGTAGAGTTAGGTTTATGTGTACGATGAGGGTTAGGGTTAAGGTTAGGGTTAGGGTTGGGGGTAGGGTTGGGTTAGGGTTAGGGTTAGCGTTAGGGGCAGGTTTAGGTTTAGGGTTAGGGTTAGCATTAGGGGTAGGGTTAGGGTTAGGATTACAGTTTGGGTTAGGGTAGGGTGAGGGTTATGGTTAGGGTTAAGGTTTGGGTTAGGGTTAGGGGTAGGGGTAGGGGTAGGTTCAGGTTTAGGGTTAGGGTTAGTGGTAGGATTAGGGGTAGGGTTAGGGTTAGAGTTAGGGTTAGAGTTAAGGTTACATTTAGGTGTAGGGTGAAGGTTAGAATTAGGGTTAGGGTTAGGATAGGGTAAGGGGTAGGGTTAGGGGTAGGGTTAGGGGTAGGGTTAGGGTTAGGGGTAGTTGTAGGTTTTAGGCGTTGGGCTACTGCTAGGATTAGGGTTAGGTTTAGGGTTAGGGCTAGGGCTAGGATTAGGGTTAGGGTTAGGGTTAGTATTAGGGTTCGGGGCAGGGGTCATGGTAGGGTTACGATTAGGTTTAGGGTTAGGGGCGGCGATGGGTTAGGAATAGGGTAAGGGTTAGGGGTAGGGTTATAGGTAGGTTTAGGGTTAGGTGTAGGGTTAGGGTTAACGGTAGGGTTAGGGTTAGGGTTAGGGTTAGGGTTTGGTTTAGGGCTAGGGCTAGGGGTAGCGTTAGGGTTAGGTTGAGGTTAGGGTTTGGGTTAGGGTTAGGGCTAGGGTTCGGGTTAGGGGTAGGGTTAGGTTTAGGGGTAGGGGTAGGGTTAGGGTAAGGGTTAGGGTTAGGATTATGGTTAGGGATAGGTTTAGGGATAGGGCTAGGGCTAGGGCTATGATTAGAGTTATGGTTAGGGTTAGGGGTAGGGGTAGGTTTACGGTAGGGGTAGTGGCAGCGTTAGGGTTAGGGTTAGGATTAGGGTTAGGGTTAGGGTTAGGGTTAGGGCCAGGGCTAGGGTTAGGTTTAGGGTTAGGGTTAGAGTTAGGGGTAAGGTTAGGGGTAGGGTTAGGGATAGGGGTAAAGTTAGGGTTAGGGTTAGGGTTAGGGGTAGAGGTAGGGGTAGGGTTAGGGTTAGGGTTAGGGTTAGGGCTAGGGGTAGGGTTAGGGTTAGGGTTAGGGTTAGGGTTAGGTTAGGGTAGGGGTAGGGGTAGGGTTAGGGGTAGGGGTAGTGGTAGTGTAAGTGTTAGGGTTAGGGCTATGTTTAGGTTTAGGGTTAGGTTTAGCGTTAGGGGTAGGGTTAGGTTTAGGGTTAGGGTTACGATTAAGGGTAGGGTTAGAATTAGGGTTAGGGTTAGGGTTAGGTTTATGGTTAGGGTTAGGGGTAGGTTTAGGGTTACGGGTAGGGTTAGGGTTAGGGTTAGGGTTAGTGTTAGGGGTAGGGGTAGGGTTAGGGTTAGGGTTAGGGGTAGAGTTAGGGCTAGGGCTTGGGCTAGGGTTAGGGGTAGGGTTAGGATTAGGGTTAGCGTTTTAGGGTTAGGATTAGGCTTAGGGTAAGGGTTAGGGGTAGGGTTAGGGTTAGGTTTAGGGGTAGGGTTAGGGTTAGGGGTAGGGGTAGGTGTAGGGGTAGTTGTAGGGTTATGGTAAGGGTTGGGTTAGGGGTAGGGTTAGGGGTAGGGTTAGGGTTAGGGTTAGGGTTAGGTGTAGGGTTAGGGTTGGGGTTAGGGTTTGGGGTAGGGTTAGAGGTAGGGGTAGGGTTAGGGTTAAGGTTAGCGGTAGGGTTAGGGTTAGGGTTAGGGGTAGGGGTAGGGGTAAGGGTAGGGGTAGGGTAAGGTTTAGGGATAGGGTTAGGGTTAGGGTAACGGTTATAGTTAGGGGTAGGTTTAGGGTTAGGGTTTGGGTTACGGTTAGGGGTAGGGGTAGGGATAGGTGTAGGGTTAGGGGTAGGGGTAGGAGTAGGGTTTGGTTTAGGGTTAGGTTTAGGGTTAGGGTTAGGGGTAGGGGTAGGGGTAGGGGTAGGGGTAGGTTTAGGCTTAGGGGTAGTGGTAGGGGTACAGGTAGGGGTTGGGTTAGGGTTAGGGTTAAGGTTAGTTATAGGGTTAGAGTTAGGGTTAGGGTTAGGGATAGGTTTAGGTTTAGGGTTAGGGTTAGGGGTAGGGTTAGGGTTAGGGTTAGGGTTAGGATTAGGGTAAGGGTTAGCCTTATGTGTAGGGTTAGGGTTAGGATTATGGTTAGGGGTAGGCTTAGGGTTAGGGTTAGGTTTAGGGTTAGGGTTAGGGATCGGGTTTGTGTTAGGTTTAGGGTTAGGGATAGGGTTAGGTTTAGGGTTAGGTGTAGGGTTAGGCGGAGGGTTAGGTGTAGGGGTAGGGTAAGGGTTAGGGTTAGGGGTAGGGTTAGGGGTAGAGTTAGGTTTATGTGTAGGATTAGGGTTAGGGTCAGGGATAGAGTTGGGGGTAGGGTTGGGTTCCGGTTATGGTTAGGGTTAGCGTTAGGGGCAGGTTTAGGGTTAGGGTTAGGGTTAGCGTTAGGGGTAGGGTTAGGGTTAGGGTTACATTTAGGGTTAGGGTAGGGTGAGGGTTAGGGTTAGGGTTAGGGTTAAGGATTGGGTTAGTGTTAGCGGTAGGGGTAGGGGTAGGTTTAGGTTTAGGGTTAGGGTTAGCGGTAGGATTAGGGGTAGGGTTAGGGTTAGGGTTAGGGGTAGGTTTAGGGGTTGGGCTATGCTAGGATTAGGGTTAGGGTTAGAGTTAGGGCTAGGGCTAGGATTTGGGTTAGGGTTAGAGTTAGTGTTATGGTTCGGGGCAGGGGTCATGGTAGGGTTAGGATTAGGGTTAGGATTAGGGTTAGGGCTGGCGATGGGTTAGGAATAGTGTTAGGGTTAGGGGTAGGGTTATAGGTAGGGTTAGGGTTAGGAGTAGGGTTAGGGTTAACGGTAGGGTTAGGGTTAGGTTTAGGGTTAGGATTTGGTTTAGGGCTAGGGCTAGGGGTAGGGTTAGGGTTAGGTTGGGGTTAGGGTTAGGGTTAGGGTAGTGTTAGGGTAAGGGTTAGGGTTAGGATTAGGGTTAGGGATAGGGTTAGGGTTAGGGTTAGGGATAGGGCTATGATTAGAGTTAGAGTTAGGGTTAAGGGTAGGGGGTAGGGTTAGGGGTAGGGGTACTGGCAGCGTTAGGGTTAGGGTTAGGATTAGGATTAGGGTTAGGTTTAGGGTTAGGGCCAGGGCTAGGGTTAGGTTTAGCGTTAGGGTTAGAGTTAGGGGTAGGGTTAGGGGTAGGGTTAGGGTTAGGGGTAATGTTAGGGTTAGGGTTAGGGTTAGGGGTAGGGGTAGGGTTAGGGTTAGGGTTAAGGATAGGGGTAGGGTTAGGATTAGGGTTAGGATTAGGGTTAGTGTTAGCATTAGGGGTAGGGTTAGGGTTAGGATTATGGTTAGGGGTAGGGGTAGGGGTAGAGTTAGGTTTATGTGTAGGATTAGGGTTAGGGTTAGGGTTAGAGTTGGGGGTAGGGTTGGGTTCGGGTTAGGGTTAGGGTTAGCGTTAGGGACAGGTTTAGGGTTAGGGTTAGGGTTAGGGTTATTTTTAGGGTAGGTTTAGGGTTAGGGTTAGGGTTAGGGATCGGGTTTGTGTTAGGTTTAGGGTTAGGGATAGGGTTAGGGTTAGGGGTAGTGGTAGGGTTAGGCGGAGGGTTAGGTGTAGGGGTAGGGTAAGGGTTAGGTGTAGGGGTAGGGGTAGAGTTAGGTTTATGTGTAGGATTAGGGTTAGAGTTAGGGTTAGAGTTGGGGGTAGGGTTGGGTTCGGGTTAGGGTTAGGGTTAGCATTAGGGACAGGTTTAGGGTTGGGGTTAGGGTTAGCGTTAAGTGTAGGGTTAGGGTTAGGGTTACATTTAGGGTTACGGCAGGGTGAGGGTTAGGGTTAGGGTTAGGGTTAAGGATTCGATTAGGTTTAGCGGTAGGGGTAGGTTTAGGTTTAGGGTTAGGGTTAGCGGTAGGATTAGGGGTAGGGTTAGGGTTAGGGTTTGGGTTAGGGTTAGGGGTTGGGCTACTGCTAGGATTAGGGTTAGGGTTAGGGTTAGGGCTAGGGCTAGGATTTGGGTTAGGGTTAGGGTTAGTGTTAGGGTTCGGGGCAGGGGTCATGGTAGGGTTAGGATTAGGGTTAGGGTTAGGGGTGGCGATGGGTTAGGAATAGGGTTAGGGTTAGGGGTAGGGTTATAGGTAGGGTTAGGGTTAGGAGTAGGGTTAGGGTTAACGGTAGGGTTAGGGTTAGGTTTAGGGTTAGGGTTTGGTTTAGGGCTAGGGCTAGGGTTAGGGTTAGGGTTAGGTTGGGGTTAGGGTTTTGGTTAGGGTTAGGGCTAGGGTTCGGGTGAGGGGTAGGGTTAGGTTTAGGGGTAGGGGTAGGGTTAGGGTAAGGGTTGGGGTTAGGATTATGGTTAGGGATAGGGTTAGGGTTAGGGTTAGGGATAGGGCTATGATTAGATTTAGAGTTAGGGGTAGGGGTAGGGGTAGGGTTAGGGGTAGGGGTAGTGGCAGCGTTAGGGTTAGGGTTAGGATTAGGATTAGGGTTAGGGTTAGGGTTAGGGTTAGGGCAAGGGCTAGGGTTAGGTTTAGGGTTAGGG
>NW_028327770.1:152046-159546 GCF_031878675.1 Megascapheus bottae | reverse complement strand
GATAGGATAAGAATTATGGTTAGTGTTAGGGTTAGGGATAGGGGAAGAGTTAGGGCTAGGGCTAGGGTTAGGGCTAGGGGTAGGGGTAGGGTTAGGGTTAGGGGTAGGGGTAGGGTTAGGTTTAGGGTTAGGGTTATGATTTTAGGGTTAGGGTTCAGGTTCGGGTTAGGGTTAGGGGTAGAGTTAGGGTTAGG
Organism: Megascapheus bottae; assembly: GCF_031878675.1. NCBI lineage: Eukaryota > Metazoa > Chordata > Mammalia > Rodentia > Geomyidae > Megascapheus > Megascapheus bottae. Next base: position 159,352 of record NW_028327770.1, on the reverse strand, counting down.
GTTGGCGGTAGGGGTAGGGGTAGGCATAGGGGTAGGGTTAGGGTTATGTTTAGGGTTAGGGGTATGGGTATGGGTAGGGTTAGGGTTAGGTTTAGGGTTAGGGGTAAGGTTAGAGGTAGGGTTAGGGTTAGGGGTAGGGTTATGGTTAGGGTTAGGGTTAGGTTTAGTGTTAGGGGTAGGGTTAGGGTTAGGGTTAGTGCTAGGGCTAGGAATAGGTTTAGGGTTAGGCTTAGGGATAGGGATAGGGCTAAGGTTAGGGTTAGGGTTAGGGTTAGGGTTAGGGTTAGAGTTAGGGGTAGGGTTAGGTTTAGGGGTAGGGGAAGGGGTAGGTGTAGGGTTAGAGTTACGCTTAGGGGTAAGGTTAGGATTAGGGTTAGGCTTAGGTTTAAGGGTAGTGTTAGGATTAGGTTTACTGGTAGGGGTAGGGTTAGGGATAGGGTAAGGGTTAGGGTTAGGGTTAGGGGTAGGGGTGAGTGTAGGTACAGGGGTAGTGTTAGGGTTAGGGTTAGGGGTAGAGTAAGCGGTAGGTTTAGGTTAGGGTTAGGGGTAGGGGTAGGTTAAGTGTTATGGTTTGGGTTATGGTTAGGGGTAGAGTTAGGGCTAGGGTAGGGTTAGGTTTAAGTTTAGGGTTAGGGTTATGGTTTGGGTTAGGGCTAAGGGTAGGGGTAGTGGTAGGTTTATTGGTAGGGTTAGGGATAAGGGTAGGGTTAGGGGTTGGGTTAGGGTTAGGGGTAGGGGAATCGTTAGGATTAGGGCTAGGTCTAGTTCTACGGTTAGGGTTAGGGTTAGGGTTAGGATTAGGGTTTTAGGTTTAGGGTTAGGGTTATGGTTAGGTTTAGTGTAATGGGTAGGGTTAGGGTTAGCAGTAGGGTTAGGTTTAGTGGTAGAGTTAGGGTTAGGGTTTTGGTTAGGGTTAGGGGTAGGGGTAGGGGTTAGGGTTAGGGTTAGGGTTAGGGTTAGGGGTCGGGTTAGGTGTAGGGTTAGGATTAGGGTTAGGGTTAGGGGTAGGGTAAGGTTTAGGGTTACTGGTAGGGGTAGGGTTAGGATAGGGTTAGGATTAGCGGTAGGGGTAGATGTAGGGGTAGGGGTAGGGTGAGGGTGAGGGTTAGGGTTTTAGGGTTCGGTTTAGGGTTAGGATTGGGGGAGGGTTAGGGTTAGGGGTAGAGGTAGGGTTAGGGTTAGGGTTAGGGTTAGAGGTAGGGGTAGAGTTAGGGCTAAGTCTAGGGTTAGGGATAGGGTTAGGGTTAGGGTTAGGATTAGGTTTAGGGTTTTAGGGTTAGGGTTAGTGTTACGGTTAGGGTTAGGGGTAGGGGGAGGGGGAGGGGTAGGGTTAGGGTTAGGGTTAACGTTTGGGGTAGGGTTAGGGTTAGTTTTAGTTTAGGGGTCGGGTGAGGGTTAGGGTTAGTGTAGGGTTAGGGTTAGGTTTTGGGGTAGGGTTAGGGGTAGAGTTAGGGCTAGGGCTAGAGTTAGGGTTAGGGTTAGGGTTAGGATTAAGGTTAGCGTTTTAGGGGTAGGTTTAGGGTTAGGGTTAGGGTTCGGGGTAGGGTTAGGGTTAGGGTTAGGGATAGGGGTAGAGTTAGGTTTAGGGTTAGGATTAGGGTTAGGGTTAGCTTTACGGGTAGGGTTAGTGTGAGGATTACGGTTAGGGATAGGGTTAGTGTTAGGGTTAGGTTTAGGCTTAGGGTTATTGTTAGGGGTAGGCATAGGGTTAGGGTTAGGGTTAGGGATAGGGGTAGGGTTAGGTTTAGGGTTAGGATTAGGGTTAGGGTTAGCGTTACGGGTAGGGTTAGGGTGAGGATTTCGGTTAGGGATAGGGTTAGTGTTAGGGTTAGGTTTAGGCTTAGGGTTATTGTTAGGGGTAGGCATAGGGTTAGGTTTAGGGTTAGGGTTAGGGGTAGGGGTAGGGGTAGGGGCAGGGGTAGGGTTAGGGGTAGGGTTAGCGTTAGGGTTAGGGTTAGGGGTAGGGGTAGGTGTAGGGTTAGAGTTAGGGCTAGGGCTTGGTTTAGGGATAGGTTTAGGGTTAGTGTTAGGGTTAGGGTTAGGTATAAGGTTAGGTCTAGGGTTAGGGTTAGGGGTAGGGGTAGGGTTAGAGGTAGGGGTGAGGGTTAGGGTTAGGGTTAGGGGTAGGGGTAGGTGTAGGGTTAGGGTTAGGGGTAGGGGTGGGGTAAGGGTTAGGGTTATTGTTAGGGTTAGGGGTAGAGTTAGGGCTAGGGCTAGTGTTAGGGTTAGGGTTAGGGTTAGGATTAGGGTTAGCGTTTTAGGGTTAGGGTAGGGTTAGGGTTAGGGATAGGATTAGAGTTAGGGTTAGGGTTAGGGGTAGGTTTAGGGTTAGGGTTAGGGTTCGGGCTAGGGTTAGGGTTAGGTATAGCGGTAGGGTTAGGTTTAGGGTTAGGATTAGGGTTACGGTTAGCGTTACCGGTAGGTTTAGGGTGAGGATTACGGTTAGGGATAGGGTTAGGGTTAGGGTTAGGTTTAGGCTTAGGGTTATTGTTAGGGGTAGGCGTAGGGTTAGGGTTAGGGTTAGGGGTAGGGATCAGGTTTGTGTTAGGGTTAGGGTTAGGGGTAGGGTTATTGTTAGGGTTAGGGGTATGGGTAGGGGCAGGGGTAGGGTTACGGGTAGGGATAGGGTTAGGGTTATGGTTAGGGGTATGGGTAGGGGTAGAGTTAGGGCTAGGGCTTGGGTTAGGGATAGGGTTAGGGTTAGGGTTAGCATTAGAGTTAGGATTTTCGGGTTACGGTTAGTGTTAGGGTTACGGTTAGGGGTACGGGGTGGGTTAGGGGTAGGGGTAGGGTTAGGTTTAGGGTTAGGTGTAGAGGTAGGGTTAGGGTTAGGGTTAGGGGTAGAGTTAGGGGAAGGTTTAAGTTTAGGGTTAGGTTTAGGGTTACGGTTACAGTTAGGAGTAGGGGTAGGTTTATGTTTAGAGTTACGGATAGGGTTAGGGTTAGGGTTAACGTTAGGGTTAGGGTTAGGGTTTGGGGTAGGGTTGGGGTAGGGGTAGGGTTAGGGTTAGGATTAGGTTAGGGGTAGGGTTAGATTTAGGGGTATGGGTAGGGGTAGTTTTAGGATTAGGGGTAGGGTTAAGGTTAGGGTTAGGGTTTTGGTTAGGGCTAGGGTAAGGTTTAGGGGTACAGTTCGGGCTAGGGCTAGCGTTAGGATTAGGGTTAGGGTTAGGGTTAGGATTAGTATTAGTGTTTTAGGGTTAGGGTTAGGGTTATGGTTATGGTTAGGGTTAGGGGTAGGGTTAGTGTTAGCGGTAGGGTTAGGATTAGGGTTAGGGTTAGGGTTAGGGTTAGTGTTAGGTTTAGGATTAGGGTTAGGTTTAGGGGAAGGTTTAGGGTTAGGAGTAGAGTTAGGGCTAGGGCTAGAGTTAGGGATAGGGGTAGGGTTAGGATTAGGGTTAGCGTTTTATGGTTAGGGTTAGGGCTAGGGTTAGGGGTAGGGGTAAGTTTAGGGTTAGGGTTAGGTGTAAGTTTAGGTGCAGGGTTAGGGTTAGGGTTAGGATCAGGGGTAGGGTTAGGGGTAGGGGTAGGGTTTGGTTTAGGGTTACGGGTAGGTTTAGGGGTAGGGTTAGGGTTAGGATAGGGGTAGGGTAATGGTTAGGGTTAGGGTTAGGGTTAGGGTTAGAGTTAAGGCTAGGGCTAGGGTTAGGGATAAGGTTAGGGTTAGGATTAGGGTTAACATTTTAGGGTTAGGGTTAGGGTTACGGTTAGAGTTGGTGTAGGGTTAGGGTTAGGGTTAGGGTTAGGTCTAGGGGTAGGGGTAGGGGTAGTGGTAGGTGTAGGGTTAGTTTTAGGGCTAGGGCTAGGGCTAGGATTAGGGATAGGGTTAGGATTTGGGCTAGGGCTAGGGTTAGAGTTAGCGTTAGGGTTAGGGTTAGGGTTAGGGCTAGGGCTAGGGTTAGGGTTAGGGCTAGGGTTAGGTTTAGGGTTATTGTTAGGTGTAGGGGTAGGGTTAGGGGTAGGTTTAGGGTTAGGGTTAATGTTAGGGTTAGAGTTAGGGTTAGGGTTAGGAATAGGGGTAGGTGTAGGGGTAGGGGTAGGTTTAGGGTTAGGGTCAGGGGTAGGTGTAGGGGTAGGGTTAGGGTTAGTTTTAGTTTAGGGGTCGCGTGAGGGTTAGGGTTAGTGTAGGGTTAGGTGTAGGGTTAGGGTTAGGGTTAGGGTTACGATTAGGGTTAGTTTTAGGGCTAGGACTAGGGCTAGGATTAGGGATAGGGTTAGGATTTGGGCTAGGGCTAGGGTTAGGGTTAGGGTTAGGTTTAGGGCTAGGGCTAGGGTTAGGGTTAGGGTTAGGGTTAGAGTTAGGGATAGTGGTAGGGGTAGGGTTAGGGTTAGGGTTATTGTTAGGCGTACGGTAGTGGTAGTTGTAGTTTTAGGTTTAGGGTTAGGGTTAGGGGTAGGTTTAGGGTTAGGGGTAGGGGTAGGGTTAGGATTAGGGTTAGGTTTAGGGGTAGGTTTAGAGTTAGGTTTAGTGGTAGGGGTAGGTTTAGGGTTAGGGTTAGGTGTAGGGGTAGGATTAGGGTTAGGGTTAGAAGTAGGGGTAGGGTTAGGGGTAGGGGTAGCGTTAGGGTTAGGGTCAGGGGTAGGGGTAGGGGTAAGTTTAGGGTTAGTTTTAGTTTAGGGGTCGGGTTAGGGTTAGGGTTAGGGTTAGGTGTATGGTTAGGGTTAGGGTTAGGTTTTGGGGTAGGGCTAGGGTTAGGGTTAGGGTTAGGATTATGGTTAGGGGTAGAGTTAGGGTTAGTTTAAGGGTTAGGTTAGGGTTAGGGTTAGGGTTAGGGTTAGGGTTAGGGTTAGGATTAGGGTTAGGGTTAGGGTTAGGTGTAGGGGTAGGATTAGGGTTAGGGTTAGAAGTAGGGGTAGGGTTAGGGGTAGGGGTAGGGTTAGGGTAAGGGTTAGGGTTAGGGTTAGGATTAGGGGTAGAGTTAGGCTAGGGGTAGAGTTAGGGATAGGGTTAGGGTTAGGAGTAAGGTTAGTGTTTCAGGGTTAGGTGTAGGGGTAGGGGTAGGGGTAGGGTTAGTGTTAGGGGTAAGGTTTGGGTTAGGGTTAGGTTTAGGGGTAGGGGTACGGGTAGGGGTAGGGTTAGGTTTAGGGCTAGTGGCAGGACTAGTTTTAGGGATTGGGTTAGGATTTGGGCTAGGGTTAGGGTTAGGGTTAGGGTTACGGTTAGGGGTAGGGTTAGGGTTAGTTTAAGGGTTAGGGGTAGGGTTAGGGTTAGGGTTAGGGTTAGGAATAGGGTTAGGGTTAGCGTTCTGCATAGGTTTAGGGTTAGAATTATGGTTAGGGTTTGGGGTAGGGTTAGGGTTATGGGTAGGGTTCAGTTAGGGGTACGTTTAGCGTTAATGGTAGGGTTAGGGCTAGGGTTGGGATTAGGGTTCGGGGTAGGTTTAGGGTTATGTTTACGGCTAGGGTTAGGATTAAGGTTAGGGCTAGGGATAGGGTAAGTGTTAGCGTTAGGGTTTAGGGCTGGGGCTAACGTTAGGGTTAGGGCTAGGGCTAGGGTTAGGGTTAGGGTTAGGGTTTAGAGCTTGGGCTAGAGTTAGGGTTAGGGTTAGGGTTAGGAATAGGATTAGGGTTTCAGGGTTAGGGTTAGGGTTAGGGGTAGGGGTAGGGTTAAGCTTAGGGTTAGGGTTAGGGGCAGGGGTAGTGGTAGCGTAAGTGTTAGGGTTAGGGTTAGGGTTATGGTTAGGGGTAGGGTTAGGGTTAGAGTTACGGTTAGGGTTAGGGGTAGGGTTAGGGGTAGGAGTAGGGGTATGGTTTGGGTTTGGGTTAGGGTTAGGGGTAGGGGTAGGGGTAGGGGTAGGGTTACGTTTAGGGTTAGGGGTAGTGGTAGGGTTAGGGTTAGGTTTAGGGTTAAGGTTAGGGTTAGGGGTAGGGGTAAGGATAAGGTTAGTTGTAGAGTTAGGGCTAGGGCTAGGGTTAGGTTTACGGGTAGGTTAGGATTAGGGTTAGCGTTTTAGGGTTAGGGTTAGGCTTAGGGTTACGGTTAGGGGTAGGGTTAGGGTTAGTGTTAGGGTTATGGGTAGGGTTAGGGTTAGGGTTGGGTAAGGGGAAGGGTTAGGGTTAGGGTTAGGGTTAGGTTTAGGATCAGGGTTAGTGTTTAGTGTTAGGATTAGGGGTAGGGGTAGGTGTAGGGGTAGCGGTAGGTTTACTGTTAGGGTTAGGGTTAGGGGTAGAGGTAGGGCTAGGGTTAGGTTTAGGGGTAGGGTTAGGGGAAGGTTTAAGGTTAGGGTTAGGGTTAGGGTTAGGGTTACGGTTAGGGGTAGGGGGAGGGTTAGGTTTAGGGTTACGGTTAGGGTTAGGGTTAGGGTTAAGTTTTGGGTTAGGGTTAAGGTTTGGGTTAGCGTTAGGGGTAGGATTACGGTTAGGGTTAGGGTTAGGGTTAGGGTTAGGTTAGGTGTAGGGTTAGGGTTAGGTTTAGGGCTAGGGCTCCAATTAGGGTTAGGGTTAGGGTTAGAGTTATGGTAAGGGCTATGGCTAGGGCTAGTGTTAGGGTTACGGTTAGGGCTAGAGCTAGGCTTAGGTTTAGGGTTAAAGTTAGGGCTGGGGCTAGGTTTAGGGTAAGGGTTAGGGTTAGGGTTAGGAGTAGGGTTAGCTTTAGGTTTAGGGTTAGTATTAGCGTTAGGGGTAGGGTTAGGTTTAGCGGTAGAGTTAGGTTTGCGGTTAGGGTTAGGGTTAGGGTTTGGGTTAGGGTTAGGGGTAGGGGTAGCGGTAGAATTAGGTTTAGTGTTAGGGTTAGCGGTAGGATTAGGGGTGGGGTTAGGGTTATGGTTAGGGGTAGGGTTAGGGGTTGGGCTAGGGCTAGGATAAGGATTAGGGTTAGGGTTAGGGCTAGGGCTAGGATTAGGGTTAGGGTTAGGTTTAGTGTTAGGGTTTGGGGCAGGGGTCGTGGTAGGGTTAGGATTAGGGTTAGGGTTAGGGGTGGCGATGGTTTAGGGATAGGGTTAGGGGTAGGTGTAGGGTTATAGGTAGAGTGAGGTTTAGGAGTAGGGTTAGGTTTAACGGTAGGGTTAGGGTTAGGGTAAGGGTTAGGGTTTGGTTTAGGGCTAGGGCTAGGGGTATGGTTAGGGTTAGGTTAGGGTTAGGGTTTGGGTTAGGGTTAGGGCTAGGGTTAGGGTTAGGGGTAGGGTTAGGGTTAGAGGAAGGGTTAGGCTTAGGGTTATGGTTATGGTTATGGTTATGGTTATGGTTAGGGTTAGGGGTAGGGTTAGGGGTAGAGGTAGGGATAGGGGTAGGGTTAGGGTTATGGTTAGGGCTAGGGATAGGGGTAGGGTTAGGGTTAGGGTTAGGGTTACGGTTAGGGGTAGGATTA
>NW_028327770.1:119546-149546 GCF_031878675.1 Megascapheus bottae | reverse complement strand
GGTAGGGTTAGGGTTAGGGTTATCGTTAGGGTTAGGGGTAGGCTTAGGGTTAAGGGTAGGGGTAGGGGGAGGGTTAGGTTTATCGTTAGGGGTAGTGGTAGGGGTAGGGTTAGGTGTAGGGGTAGGGGTAATGGTAGGGTTAGGGTTAGGTTTAAGGTTATGGTTAGTATTAGGGGTAGAGTTAGGTTCAGGATTAGGGGTAGGGGTAGGGGTAGGTTTGGGGTTAGAGTTAGGGTTATGGTTAAGGTTAGCGTTACGTTTAGGGGTAGGGGTAGGTTTAGGGTTAGGTTTAGGGGTAGGGTTAGGTTAGGTTTACGGTTACGTGTAGGGCTAGGGTAGGGTCAGGGTTAGGGTTAGGGGTAGGTTTAGGGTTAGGGTTAGGGTTAATGTTAGGGTTAGGGTAGGGTTAGTGATAGGGTTAGGGTTAGGGTTACGGTTAGGGTTAGGGTTAGCGTTAGGGGTACGGGTAGGGGTAGGCATAGGGATAGGGTTAGGGTTAGGTTTAGGGTTAGGCGTAAGGGTAGGGGTATGGTTAGGGTTAGTTTTAGGGTTAGGGGTAGGGTTAGGGTTAAGGGTAGTGGTAGGGTTATGATTAGGGTTAGGGTTAGGGGTAAACTTAGGGGTAGGGGTAGGCTTAGGGTTAGGGGTAGGGTTAGGGTTAGGGTTAGGGGTAGGGGTAGGGTCAGGGTAAGGGGTAGGGGTAGGTTTAGGGTTAGAGGTAGGTGTAAGGTTAGGATTTGCGTTAGGATTAGGGTTAGGGGTAGGGTTAGGGTTAGGGATAGGGTTAATGCTATGGATAGGGCTAGGGTTAGGGTTAGGGTTAGGGTTAGGGCTAGGGCTAGGTTTAGGGTTAGGGTTAGGTTTAGGTGTAGGGATAGAGGTAGGCTTAGGGTTAAGGTAGGGGTAGGTTTAGGTGTAGGGTTAGGGGTAGGGATAGGATAAGAATTATGGTTAGTGTTAGGGTTAGGGATAGGGGAAGAGTTAGGGCTAGGGCTAGGGTTAGGGCTAGGGGTAGGGGTAGGGTTAGGGTTAGGGGTAGGGGTAGGGTTAGGTTTAGGGTTAGGGTTATGATTTTAGGGTTAGGGTTCAGGTTCGGGTTAGGGTTAGGGGTAGAGTTAGGGTTAGGGTTGGCGGTAGGGGTAGGGGTAGGCATAGGGGTAGGGTTAGGGTTATGTTTAGGGTTAGGGGTATGGGTATGGGTAGGGTTAGGGTTAGGTTTAGGGTTAGGGGTAAGGTTAGAGGTAGGGTTAGGGTTAGGGGTAGGGTTATGGTTAGGGTTAGGGTTAGGTTTAGTGTTAGGGGTAGGGTTAGGGTTAGGGTTAGTGCTAGGGCTAGGAATAGGTTTAGGGTTAGGCTTAGGGATAGGGATAGGGCTAAGGTTAGGGTTAGGGTTAGGGTTAGGGTTAGGGTTAGAGTTAGGGGTAGGGTTAGGTTTAGGGGTAGGGGAAGGGGTAGGTGTAGGGTTAGAGTTACGCTTAGGGGTAAGGTTAGGATTAGGGTTAGGCTTAGGTTTAAGGGTAGTGTTAGGATTAGGTTTACTGGTAGGGGTAGGGTTAGGGATAGGGTAAGGGTTAGGGTTAGGGTTAGGGGTAGGGGTGAGTGTAGGTACAGGGGTAGTGTTAGGGTTAGGGTTAGGGGTAGAGTAAGCGGTAGGTTTAGGTTAGGGTTAGGGGTAGGGGTAGGTTAAGTGTTATGGTTTGGGTTATGGTTAGGGGTAGAGTTAGGGCTAGGGTAGGGTTAGGTTTAAGTTTAGGGTTAGGGTTATGGTTTGGGTTAGGGCTAAGGGTAGGGGTAGTGGTAGGTTTATTGGTAGGGTTAGGGATAAGGGTAGGGTTAGGGGTTGGGTTAGGGTTAGGGGTAGGGGAATCGTTAGGATTAGGGCTAGGTCTAGTTCTACGGTTAGGGTTAGGGTTAGGGTTAGGATTAGGGTTTTAGGTTTAGGGTTAGGGTTATGGTTAGGTTTAGTGTAATGGGTAGGGTTAGGGTTAGCAGTAGGGTTAGGTTTAGTGGTAGAGTTAGGGTTAGGGTTTTGGTTAGGGTTAGGGGTAGGGGTAGGGGTTAGGGTTAGGGTTAGGGTTAGGGTTAGGGGTCGGGTTAGGTGTAGGGTTAGGATTAGGGTTAGGGTTAGGGGTAGGGTAAGGTTTAGGGTTACTGGTAGGGGTAGGGTTAGGATAGGGTTAGGATTAGCGGTAGGGGTAGATGTAGGGGTAGGGGTAGGGTGAGGGTGAGGGTTAGGGTTTTAGGGTTCGGTTTAGGGTTAGGATTGGGGGAGGGTTAGGGTTAGGGGTAGAGGTAGGGTTAGGGTTAGGGTTAGGGTTAGGGTTAGAGGTAGGGGTAGAGTTAGGGCTAAGTCTAGGGTTAGGGATAGGGTTAGGGTTAGGGTTAGGATTAGGTTTAGGGTTTTAGGGTTAGGGTTAGTGTTACGGTTAGGGTTAGGGGTAGGGGGAGGGGGAGGGGTAGGGTTAGGGTTAGGGTTAACGTTTGGGGTAGGGTTAGGGTTAGTTTTAGTTTAGGGGTCGGGTGAGGGTTAGGGTTAGTGTAGGGTTAGGGTTAGGTTTTGGGGTAGGGTTAGGGGTAGAGTTAGGGCTAGGGCTAGAGTTAGGGTTAGGGTTAGGGTTAGGATTAAGGTTAGCGTTTTAGGGGTAGGTTTAGGGTTAGGGTTAGGGTTCGGGGTAGGGTTAGGGTTAGGGTTAGGGATAGGGGTAGAGTTAGGTTTAGGGTTAGGATTAGGGTTAGGGTTAGCTTTACGGGTAGGGTTAGTGTGAGGATTACGGTTAGGGATAGGGTTAGTGTTAGGGTTAGGTTTAGGCTTAGGGTTATTGTTAGGGGTAGGCATAGGGTTAGGGTTAGGGTTAGGGATAGGGGTAGGGTTAGGTTTAGGGTTAGGATTAGGGTTAGGGTTAGCGTTACGGGTAGGGTTAGGGTGAGGATTTCGGTTAGGGATAGGGTTAGTGTTAGGGTTAGGTTTAGGCTTAGGGTTATTGTTAGGGGTAGGCATAGGGTTAGGTTTAGGGTTAGGGTTAGGGGTAGGGGTAGGGGTAGGGGCAGGGGTAGGGTTAGGGGTAGGGTTAGCGTTAGGGTTAGGGTTAGGGGTAGGGGTAGGTGTAGGGTTAGAGTTAGGGCTAGGGCTTGGTTTAGGGATAGGTTTAGGGTTAGTGTTAGGGTTAGGGTTAGGTATAAGGTTAGGTCTAGGGTTAGGGTTAGGGGTAGGGGTAGGGTTAGAGGTAGGGGTGAGGGTTAGGGTTAGGGTTAGGGGTAGGGGTAGGTGTAGGGTTAGGGTTAGGGGTAGGGGTGGGGTAAGGGTTAGGGTTATTGTTAGGGTTAGGGGTAGAGTTAGGGCTAGGGCTAGTGTTAGGGTTAGGGTTAGGGTTAGGATTAGGGTTAGCGTTTTAGGGTTAGGGTAGGGTTAGGGTTAGGGATAGGATTAGAGTTAGGGTTAGGGTTAGGGTTAGGGGTAGGTTTAGGGTTAGGGTTAGGGTTCGGGCTAGGGTTAGGGTTAGGTATAGCGGTAGGGTTAGGTTTAGGGTTAGGATTAGGGTTACGGTTAGCGTTACCGGTAGGTTTAGGGTGAGGATTACGGTTAGGGATAGGGTTAGGGTTAGGGTTAGGTTTAGGCTTAGGGTTATTGTTAGGGGTAGGCGTAGGGTTAGGGTTAGGGTTAGGGGTAGGGATCAGGTTTGTGTTAGGGTTAGGGTTAGGGGTAGGGTTATTGTTAGGGTTAGGGGTATGGGTAGGGGCAGGGGTAGGGTTACGGGTAGGGATAGGGTTAGGGTTATGGTTAGGGGTATGGGTAGGGGTAGAGTTAGGGCTAGGGCTTGGGTTAGGGATAGGGTTAGGGTTAGGGTTAGCATTAGAGTTAGGATTTTCGGGTTACGGTTAGTGTTAGGGTTACGGTTAGGGGTACGGGGTGGGTTAGGGGTAGGGGTAGGGTTAGGTTTAGGGTTAGGTGTAGAGGTAGGGTTAGGGTTAGGGTTAGGGGTAGAGTTAGGGGAAGGTTTAAGTTTAGGGTTAGGTTTAGGGTTACGGTTACAGTTAGGAGTAGGGGTAGGTTTATGTTTAGAGTTACGGATAGGGTTAGGGTTAGGGTTAACGTTAGGGTTAGGGTTAGGGTTTGGGGTAGGGTTGGGGTAGGGGTAGGGTTAGGGTTAGGATTAGGTTAGGGGTAGGGTTAGATTTAGGGGTATGGGTAGGGGTAGTTTTAGGATTAGGGGTAGGGTTAAGGTTAGGGTTAGGGTTTTGGTTAGGGCTAGGGTAAGGTTTAGGGGTACAGTTCGGGCTAGGGCTAGCGTTAGGATTAGGGTTAGGGTTAGGGTTAGGATTAGTATTAGTGTTTTAGGGTTAGGGTTAGGGTTATGGTTATGGTTAGGGTTAGGGGTAGGGTTAGTGTTAGCGGTAGGGTTAGGATTAGGGTTAGGGTTAGGGTTAGGGTTAGTGTTAGGTTTAGGATTAGGGTTAGGTTTAGGGGAAGGTTTAGGGTTAGGAGTAGAGTTAGGGCTAGGGCTAGAGTTAGGGATAGGGGTAGGGTTAGGATTAGGGTTAGCGTTTTATGGTTAGGGTTAGGGCTAGGGTTAGGGGTAGGGGTAAGTTTAGGGTTAGGGTTAGGTGTAAGTTTAGGTGCAGGGTTAGGGTTAGGGTTAGGATCAGGGGTAGGGTTAGGGGTAGGGGTAGGGTTTGGTTTAGGGTTACGGGTAGGTTTAGGGGTAGGGTTAGGGTTAGGATAGGGGTAGGGTAATGGTTAGGGTTAGGGTTAGGGTTAGGGTTAGAGTTAAGGCTAGGGCTAGGGTTAGGGATAAGGTTAGGGTTAGGATTAGGGTTAACATTTTAGGGTTAGGGTTAGGGTTACGGTTAGAGTTGGTGTAGGGTTAGGGTTAGGGTTAGGGTTAGGTCTAGGGGTAGGGGTAGGGGTAGTGGTAGGTGTAGGGTTAGTTTTAGGGCTAGGGCTAGGGCTAGGATTAGGGATAGGGTTAGGATTTGGGCTAGGGCTAGGGTTAGAGTTAGCGTTAGGGTTAGGGTTAGGGTTAGGGCTAGGGCTAGGGTTAGGGTTAGGGCTAGGGTTAGGTTTAGGGTTATTGTTAGGTGTAGGGGTAGGGTTAGGGGTAGGTTTAGGGTTAGGGTTAATGTTAGGGTTAGAGTTAGGGTTAGGGTTAGGAATAGGGGTAGGTGTAGGGGTAGGGGTAGGTTTAGGGTTAGGGTCAGGGGTAGGTGTAGGGGTAGGGTTAGGGTTAGTTTTAGTTTAGGGGTCGCGTGAGGGTTAGGGTTAGTGTAGGGTTAGGTGTAGGGTTAGGGTTAGGGTTAGGGTTACGATTAGGGTTAGTTTTAGGGCTAGGACTAGGGCTAGGATTAGGGATAGGGTTAGGATTTGGGCTAGGGCTAGGGTTAGGGTTAGGGTTAGGTTTAGGGCTAGGGCTAGGGTTAGGGTTAGGGTTAGGGTTAGAGTTAGGGATAGTGGTAGGGGTAGGGTTAGGGTTAGGGTTATTGTTAGGCGTACGGTAGTGGTAGTTGTAGTTTTAGGTTTAGGGTTAGGGTTAGGGGTAGGTTTAGGGTTAGGGGTAGGGGTAGGGTTAGGATTAGGGTTAGGTTTAGGGGTAGGTTTAGAGTTAGGTTTAGTGGTAGGGGTAGGTTTAGGGTTAGGGTTAGGTGTAGGGGTAGGATTAGGGTTAGGGTTAGAAGTAGGGGTAGGGTTAGGGGTAGGGGTAGCGTTAGGGTTAGGGTCAGGGGTAGGGGTAGGGGTAAGTTTAGGGTTAGTTTTAGTTTAGGGGTCGGGTTAGGGTTAGGGTTAGGGTTAGGTGTATGGTTAGGGTTAGGGTTAGGTTTTGGGGTAGGGCTAGGGTTAGGGTTAGGGTTAGGATTATGGTTAGGGGTAGAGTTAGGGTTAGTTTAAGGGTTAGGTTAGGGTTAGGGTTAGGGTTAGGGTTAGGGTTAGGATTAGGGTTAGGGTTAGGGTTAGGTGTAGGGGTAGGATTAGGGTTAGGGTTAGAAGTAGGGGTAGGGTTAGGGGTAGGGGTAGGGTTAGGGTAAGGGTTAGGGTTAGGGTTAGGATTAGGGGTAGAGTTAGGCTAGGGGTAGAGTTAGGGATAGGGTTAGGGTTAGGAGTAAGGTTAGTGTTTCAGGGTTAGGTGTAGGGGTAGGGGTAGGGGTAGGGTTAGTGTTAGGGGTAAGGTTTGGGTTAGGGTTAGGTTTAGGGGTAGGGGTACGGGTAGGGGTAGGGTTAGGTTTAGGGCTAGTGGCAGGACTAGTTTTAGGGATTGGGTTAGGATTTGGGCTAGGGTTAGGGTTAGGGTTAGGGTTACGGTTAGGGGTAGGGTTAGGGTTAGTTTAAGGGTTAGGGGTAGGGTTAGGGTTAGGGTTAGGGTTAGGAATAGGGTTAGGGTTAGCGTTCTGCATAGGTTTAGGGTTAGAATTATGGTTAGGGTTTGGGGTAGGGTTAGGGTTATGGGTAGGGTTCAGTTAGGGGTACGTTTAGCGTTAATGGTAGGGTTAGGGCTAGGGTTGGGATTAGGGTTCGGGGTAGGTTTAGGGTTATGTTTACGGCTAGGGTTAGGATTAAGGTTAGGGCTAGGGATAGGGTAAGTGTTAGCGTTAGGGTTTAGGGCTGGGGCTAACGTTAGGGTTAGGGCTAGGGCTAGGGTTAGGGTTAGGGTTAGGGTTTAGAGCTTGGGCTAGAGTTAGGGTTAGGGTTAGGGTTAGGAATAGGATTAGGGTTTCAGGGTTAGGGTTAGGGTTAGGGGTAGGGGTAGGGTTAAGCTTAGGGTTAGGGTTAGGGGCAGGGGTAGTGGTAGCGTAAGTGTTAGGGTTAGGGTTAGGGTTATGGTTAGGGGTAGGGTTAGGGTTAGAGTTACGGTTAGGGTTAGGGGTAGGGTTAGGGGTAGGAGTAGGGGTATGGTTTGGGTTTGGGTTAGGGTTAGGGGTAGGGGTAGGGGTAGGGGTAGGGTTACGTTTAGGGTTAGGGGTAGTGGTAGGGTTAGGGTTAGGTTTAGGGTTAAGGTTAGGGTTAGGGGTAGGGGTAAGGATAAGGTTAGTTGTAGAGTTAGGGCTAGGGCTAGGGTTAGGTTTACGGGTAGGTTAGGATTAGGGTTAGCGTTTTAGGGTTAGGGTTAGGCTTAGGGTTACGGTTAGGGGTAGGGTTAGGGTTAGTGTTAGGGTTATGGGTAGGGTTAGGGTTAGGGTTGGGTAAGGGGAAGGGTTAGGGTTAGGGTTAGGGTTAGGTTTAGGATCAGGGTTAGTGTTTAGTGTTAGGATTAGGGGTAGGGGTAGGTGTAGGGGTAGCGGTAGGTTTACTGTTAGGGTTAGGGTTAGGGGTAGAGGTAGGGCTAGGGTTAGGTTTAGGGGTAGGGTTAGGGGAAGGTTTAAGGTTAGGGTTAGGGTTAGGGTTAGGGTTACGGTTAGGGGTAGGGGGAGGGTTAGGTTTAGGGTTACGGTTAGGGTTAGGGTTAGGGTTAAGTTTTGGGTTAGGGTTAAGGTTTGGGTTAGCGTTAGGGGTAGGATTACGGTTAGGGTTAGGGTTAGGGTTAGGGTTAGGTTAGGTGTAGGGTTAGGGTTAGGTTTAGGGCTAGGGCTCCAATTAGGGTTAGGGTTAGGGTTAGAGTTATGGTAAGGGCTATGGCTAGGGCTAGTGTTAGGGTTACGGTTAGGGCTAGAGCTAGGCTTAGGTTTAGGGTTAAAGTTAGGGCTGGGGCTAGGTTTAGGGTAAGGGTTAGGGTTAGGGTTAGGAGTAGGGTTAGCTTTAGGTTTAGGGTTAGTATTAGCGTTAGGGGTAGGGTTAGGTTTAGCGGTAGAGTTAGGTTTGCGGTTAGGGTTAGGGTTAGGGTTTGGGTTAGGGTTAGGGGTAGGGGTAGCGGTAGAATTAGGTTTAGTGTTAGGGTTAGCGGTAGGATTAGGGGTGGGGTTAGGGTTATGGTTAGCGGTAGGGTTAGGGGTTGGGCTAGGGCTAGGATAAGGATTAGGGTTAGGGTTAGGGCTAGGGCTAGGATTAGGGTTAGGGTTAGGTTTAGTGTTAGGGTTTGGGGCAGGGGTCGTGGTAGGGTTAGGATTAGGGTTAGGGTTAGGGGTGGCGATGGTTTAGGGATAGGGTTAGGGGTAGGTGTAGGGTTATAGGTAGAGTGAGGTTTAGGAGTAGGGTTAGGTTTAACGGTAGGGTTAGGGTTAGGGTAAGGGTTAGGGTTTGGTTTAGGGCTAGGGCTAGGGGTATGGTTAGGGTTAGGTTAGGGTTAGGGTTTGGGTTAGGGTTAGGGCTAGGGTTAGGGTTAGGGGTAGGGTTAGGGTTAGAGGAAGGGTTAGGCTTAGGGTTATGGTTATGGTTATGGTTATGGTTATGGTTAGGGTTAGGGGTAGGGTTAGGGGTAGAGGTAGGGATAGGGGTAGGGTTAGGGTTATGGTTAGGGCTAGGGATAGGGGTAGGGTTAGGGTTAGGTTTAGGGCTAGGGCTCCGATTAGGTTTAGGGTTTGGGTTAGCATCAGGGTTAGGGCTAGGGCTAGGGCTAGGGTTAGGTTTACTGTTAGGGCTAGAGCTAGGTTATGGTTAGGGGTAGGGTTAGGTTTAGGTTTAGGGTTAGGGTTAGCTTTAGGGGTAGGGTTACAGTTTGGGTTACAGTTACGGTTCGGGGTAGGATTAGGTTTAGGGTTAGCGTTAGGGAAAGGGTTAGCGTTAGGGTTAGGGTTACTGTTCGGTGTAGGGTTAGGGTTAGGGTTAGCCTAAGGGGTAGGGTTAGGGTAAGGGTTAGGATTTGGGTTAGGGGTAGGTTTAGGGTTAGGGTTTTTTTAGGGTTAGCATTAAGGGTAGGGTTATGGTTAGATTTACGGTTATGGTTAGGGGTAGCGTTAGGTTTATGGCTTGGGGTAGGGGTAGGGGTAGGGTTAGGGTTAGGGTTACGGTTAAGGTTAGGGTTAGGGGTAGAGTCAGGATTAGGCTTAGGGGTAGGGGTAGTGTTAGGTGTAGGGTTAGAATTAGGGCTAGGGCTAGGGTTAGGGTTAGGTTTAGGTTTAGGATTATGGTTAGCGTTTTAGGGTTAGGGTTAGGGTTAGGGTTAGGGTCAGGGGTAGGGGTAGGGGTAGGTGTAGGGTTAGGGTTAGTTTTAGTTTAGCGGTCGGGTTAGGGTTAGGGTTAGAGTTTTGGTTAGGTGTAGGATTCGGTTAAGGTTTAGGTTTAGGGGTAGGGTTAGGTATAGGTTTAGGATTAGGGTTAGGGTTAGGGTTAGGGGTAGGGGTAGGGGTAGGGGTAGGGGTAGGGTTAGGGTTAGGGTTAGGGTTAGAGTTTTTTGTTAGGTGTAGGGTTAGGGTTAGGGTTAGGGTTTGGGGTAGGGTTAGGTGTAGGGGTACGGGTAGGGTTAGGGTTAGGGTTAGGGGTAGGGTTAGGGCTAGTGTTAGGGGTAGGGGTAGGGTTAGGGGTAAAGATAGGGTTAGGGTTAGGGTTAGGGGTAGAGGTAGGGGTAGGGTTAGAGTTAGGGGTAGAGGTAGGGGTAGGGGTAGGGGTAGGGTTACGGTTAGGGCTAGGGATAGGGGTAGGGTTAGGGTTAGGTTTAGGGCTAGGGCTCCGATTAGGTTTAGGGTTTGGGTTAGCATTAGGGTTAGGCTAGGGCTAGGGCTACGGTTAGGGTTACAGTTAGGGCTAGAGCTAGGTTATGGTTAGGGGTAGGGTTAGGTTTAGGTTTAGGTTTAGGGTTAGCGTTAAGGGTAGGGTTACGGTTTGGGTTACAGTTACGGTTCGGGGTAGGATTAGGTTTAGGGTTAGCGGTAGGGAAAGGGTTACAGTTAGGGTTAGGGTTACGGTTCGGTGTAGGGTTAGGGTTAGGGTTAGCCTAAGGGGTAGGGTTAGGGTAAGGGTTAGGATTTGGGTTAGGAGTAGGTTTAGGGTTAGGGTTTTTTTAGGGTTAGCGTTAAGGGTAGGGTTAGGGTTAGGTTTACGGTTACGGTTAGGGGTAGGGTTAGGTTTAGGGTTAGGAGTAGGGGTAGGGTTAGGGTTAGGGTTAGTGTTAGGTTGAGGAGAAGGGTTAGGTTTAGGGTTAGGGTTAGGGGTAGTGGTAGGTTTAGGTTTAGGGTTAGGGTTAGGGTTAGGGTCAGCATTAGGGGTAAGTTTAGGGTTAGGGTTAGGATTAGCGTGATGGGTAGGGTTAGGGTTAGGGTTAGGGTTACGGTTAGGGGTAGGGTTAGGCTTAGAGTTAGGGGTAGGGTTAGGGGTAGGGTTAGGGGTAAGATTAGGGGTAGGGTTAGGATTAGGGTAGGGGTAGGGTTTGGATTAGGGTTAGGTTTAGGGTTAGGTGTAGGGGTAGGATTAGGGTTAGGTTTAGGGTTTGGGGTAGGGGTAGGGGTAGGGTTAGGGTTACGGTTAAGGTTAGGGTTAGGGGTAGAGTCAGGATTAGGCTTAGGGGTAGGGTTAGAATTAGGGCTAGGGCTAGGGTTAGGGTTAGGTTTAGGTTTAGGATTACGGTTAGCGTTTTAGGGTTAGGGTTAGGGTTAGGGGTAGGGGTAGGGGTAGGTTAGGGTTAGGGTTAGGGTTAGGGTTAGGGTTAGGGTTAGGGTCAGGGGTAGGGGTAGGGGTAGGGGTAGGGTTAGGGTTAGTTTTAGTTTAGCGGTCGGGTTAGGGTTAGAGTTTTGGTTAGGTGTAGGGTTAGGTTAAGGTTTAGGTTTAGGGGTAGGGTTAGGTTTAGGGTTAGGATTAGGGTTAGGGTTAGGGTTAGGGGTAGGGGTAGGGTTAGGGTTAGGGTTAGGGTTAGAGTTTTGGTTAGGTGTAGGGTTAGGGTTAGGGTTAGGGTTTGGGGTAGGGTTAGGTGTAGGGGTACGGATAGGGTTAGGGTTAGGGTTAGGGGTAGGGTTAGGGTTAGGGGTAGGGGTAGGGTAAGGGTAAGGGTTAGGGTTAGGTTTAGGGTTAGAGTTAGGGCTACGGCCAGAGTTAGGGTTAGGGTTAGGGTTAGGATTAGTGTTAGCGTTTTAGGGTTAGGGTTAGGGATAGGGGTAGGGGTAGGGGTAGGGTTAGGGTTAGGGTTAGGGGTAGGGGTAGGGGTACGGGTAGGGGTAGAGGTAGGGTTAGGGCTAGGGCTAAGGCTAGGATTAGGGATAGGGTTTGGTTTTGGGACAGGGCTAGGGTTAGGGATAGGTTTAGGGTTAGGGGTAGGGTTAGGGTTAGGTTAAGGAATAGGGTTAGGGTTAGTGTTAGGGGTAGGGTTAGGTTTACGGTTAGGGTTAGGATTAGGGTTAGGGTTAGCGTTAGGGGTAGGTTTAGGTTTAGGGTTACAGTTACTTTTAGGGGTAGGGTTAGGTTAAGGTTTAGGTTTAGGTGTAGGGTTAGGTTTAGGGTTAGGATTAGGGTTAGGGTTAGGGTTAGGGGTAGGGGTAGGGGTAGGGGTAGGGGTAGGGTTAGGGTTAGGGTTAGAGGTAGGGGTAGAGTTAGGGCTAGGTCTAGGGTTAGGGATAGGGTTAGGGTTAGGGATAGGTTTAGGGTTAGGGGTAGGATTAGGTTTAGGGTTTTAGGGTTAGGGTTAGTGTTTGGGGTAGGGTTAGGGTTATGGGTATGGTTAGGGTTAGGGGTAGGTTTAGCCTTAGGGGTAGGGTTAGGGCTAGGGTTTCGGTTACGTTTCCCGGTAGGGTAGGGTTATGTTTATGGCTAAGGTAGGGTTACGATTAGGGCTAGTGATAGGGTAAGTGTTAGGGTTAGGGTTTAGGGCGCGAACTAGGGTTAGGGTTAGGGTTAGTGTTAGGATTAGGGTTAGGGTTTTAAGGTTAGGGGTAGGGGTAGGTGTACAGTTAGCACTAGGGCTAGGGTTAGTGTTAGGAGTAGGGGTAGGGTTACCGTTAGGGGTAGGGTTACGGTTAGGGTTAGGGTTACGGTTAAGGATAGGGGTAGGGTTAGGTTTAGGGTTAGGGTTAGGTGTAGGGTCAAGAGTAGGATTAGCGTTAGGGTTAGGATTAGGGTTTGGGTTTGGAGGAGAGGTAGGGGTAGGGTTTGGGTTAGGTTTAGGGTTATGGGTAGGATTAGGGTTAGGGTTAGGGTTAGTTTTAGGGGTAAGGGTAGGGTTAGGTGTAGGGGGAGGGGTGGGGGTAGGGGTAGGGTTAATGTTATAGTTAGGATTAGGGTTAGGGTTAGGGGTAGTGGTAGGGTTAGTGTTAGGTTTAGGGTTAGGGTTAGGGTTAGCATTAGGGGTAGGTTTAGGGTTAGGGTTAGAGTTAGCGTTAGGGGTAGGGTTAGGGTTAGGGTTACAGTTAGGGTTAGGGGAGGGTGGGGGTTAGAGTTAGGGTTAGGGTTAGGGTTACATTTAGGTGTAGGGTTAGGGTTAGAATTAGGGTTAGGGGCAGGATTAGGGTTAGGGATAGGGGTAGGTTTTGGCTTTGGGTTCTGGTTAGGGTTAGGGTTAGGTGTAGGAGTAGGGGTAGGGGTAGGGGTAGGGTTAGGTTTAGGGTTAGGGGTACTGGTAGGGGTTAGGCGTAGGGTTAGTTTTAGGGTTAGCGTTTTAGGGTTAGGGTTAGGCTTAGGGTTAGTGTTCGGGGTAGTGTTATGGTTAGTGGTAGGGTTAGGGTTAGGGTTAGGGGTACGTGTAGGGTTAGGGGTAGGGTTAGGGTAAGGGTTGGGTTATGGGTAGGGTTAAGGTTAGGGTTAGGGATAGGGTTAGGTGTAGGGTTAGTTGTAGGGTTAGGGTTAGGGTTAGGGTTTGGGGAAGGGTTAGAGGGAGGGGTAGGGTTAGGGTTAGGGTTAGGGGAAGGGTTAGTATTAGGGTTAGGGGTAGGGGTAGGGGTAGGGGTAGGGTAAGGGTTAGGGTTAGGGTTAGGGTTAGGGTTAAATTTAGGGCTAGATCTAGGGTTAGGGTTAGGATTAGGGTTAGGGTTAGAGTTTTAGGGTTAGGGTTAGGGTTAGGGTTAGGGGTAGGGTAGGGTTAGGTTTAGGGTTAGGGTTAGTGTTAGGGGTAGGGGTAGGGGTTGGGGTAGGGTTAGGGTTAGGGATAGGGTTAGGGTTAGTGTTAGGTGTAGGGGTAGGTTTAGGGGTAGGGTTAGGGTTGGGGTTAGGATTAGGCGTAGGGTTAGGGGTAGTTTTCTGTTTAGCTTTAGGGTTAGGGGTAGGGTTAGGGGCAGGGTTAGGGTTAGTGGTACGGGGTAGGGGTAGGGTTAGGGTTAGAGTTAGGGATAGGGTTAGAGTTAGGGTTAGGGTTAGAGATAGGGGTAGGGTTAGGGTTAATGTTAGGGTTAGAGTTAGGGTTAGCGTTAGGGGTAGGGGTAGGGTTAATGTTAGGTTTAGGGGTAGGGATAGTAGTAGGGTTAGCGTTAGGGTTAGGGGTAGGGGGAGGGGGAGGAGGAGGGTTAGGTTTAGGGTTAGGGGTAGCGGTAGGGTTAGGGGTAGGTGTAGGGTAGGTGTAGGAGTAGGGTTTAGGTTAAGGTTAGAGTTATGGTTAGGGTTAGGATTAGGGGTAGGGTTATGTTTAGGGGTAGGTGTAGGGTTGGAGTTAGGGTTAGGGTTAGGGTTACGGTTAGGGTACTGTTAGGTTAAATTTAGGGTTAGGAGTAGGGTTAGGGTTAGGTTAGGGTTAGGGTTAGGGTTAGGGTTAGGGGTACGGGTAGGGGTTAGGAGTAAGGTTAGGGTTAAGGTTAGGGTTATGGTTACTGGTAGGGGTAGGGTTAGGGTTAGTTCTAGGGCTAAGGCTAGGATTAGGGATAGGGTTAGGGTTTGGGATAGGGCTAGGGTTAGGGTTAGGGTTAGGGTTAGGCTTAGGGTTAGGTTAGGGGTAGGGTTAGGGTTAGGTTAAGGGTTAGGGGTAGGGTTAGGGTTAGGGGTAGGGTTAGGTTTAGGGTTAGGGTTAGGATTAGGGTTAGGGTTAGGGTTAGGGTTAGGTTTAGGGGTGGGGTAGGGGTAGGGTTTGGTTTAGGGTTAGGTTTAGGCTTAGGGTTAGGGTAGTGGTAGAGATAGGGTTATGGTTAGGTTTAGGGTTAGGGTTACGGTTACGGTTAGGTTTAGGGTTAGGATTAGGGTTAGCGTTAGCGTTATGGGTAGGTTTAGGGTTAGGGTTATGGTTACGGTTAGAGGTAGGATTAGGGTTAGGTTTAGGGTTACGGTTAGGGTTAGGGTTATGGTTATGGTTAGGGTTATTGTTAGGGTTAGGCGTATGGTTAGGGTTAGGGTTAGGGTAGGGGTAGGGATCGGGTTTGTGTTAGATTTAGGGTTAGGGGTAGGTTTATGGTTAGGGTTAGGGGTAGGGTTAGGTTAGGGTTAGGGATAGGGTTAGGGGTAGGGTTAGGGTTAGGGCTAGGGGTAGTGGTAGAGTAAGTGTTAGGGTTAGGGTTAGGGTTAGGGTTAGGGTTTGAATTAGGGGTAGAGTTAGGGCTAGGTCTAGGTTTAGGGATAGGGTTAGGGTTAGGTTTTGGATTAGGTTTAGGGTTTTAGGGTTAGGGTTATGGTTAGTGTTAGGTTTAAGGTTAGGGGTAGGGGTAGGGGTAGGGGTAGGGTTAGGGTTAGGGTTTGGGGTAGGGTTAGGGTTATGGGTAGGGTTAGGTTAGGGGTAGGTTTACCGTTAGTTGTAGGGTTAGGGCTAGGGATAGGGTAAGTGTTAGGGTTAGGTTTAGGGCTAGGGCTAGGGTTAGGGTTAGTGCTAGGGCTATGGTTAGGGTTAGGGTTAGGTTTTAGGGCTAGGGCTAAGGTTAGGGTTAGGGTTATCGTTATGAATAGGGTTAGGGTTTTAAGGTTAGGGTTAGGGTTAGGGTTAGGGGTAGGGTTAGGGTTAGGGTTAGGGTCAGGTGTAGTGGTACAGTAAGGGTTAGGGTTAGGGGTAGGGGTAGGGGTAGAGTTAGGGCTAGGGTTAGGGTTAGGTTTAGTAGTAGGGGTAGGGTTAGCGCTGGGGGTATGGTTAGGGTTAGGGCTAGGGTTACGGTTAGGGGTACGGGTAGGGTTAGGTTTAGGGTTAGGGTTAGGTGTAGGGTTAAGGGTAGGGTTAGGGTTAGGATTAGGGTTAGGGTTTGGAGGAAGGGTAGGGGTAGGATTTGGGTTAGGTTTAGGGTTATGAGGAGGGTTAGGTTTAGAGTTAGCGTTAGTTTAGGGGTAGTGGTAGGGTTAGGGTTAGCAGTAGGGGTAGGGTTAGGGTTAGGGGTAGAGTTAGGGCTTGGGCTCGTGTTAGGGTTAGGGGTACGGTTAGGGTTAGGGTTAGGGGTAGGTATAGGGGTAGGGGTAGGGTTAGGGTAAGGTTCGGTTAGGGGTAGGGTTAGGGTTAGGTTTAGGGTTAGGGTTAGGGTTATGTGTAGGGTTAGATATAGGGTTAGGGTTAGGGTTAGGGTTTGGGGTAGGGTTAGGGTTAGGTTTAAGGTTAGGGTTAGGGTTTTGGGTAAGGTTAGGGTTAGGGTTAGGGATAGGTGTAGGTGTATGGGTAGGTTAGGGTTAAGGTTAGTGTTAGGCTTAGAGGTAGGGTTATGTGTAGGGTTAGGGTTAGGGTTAGTATTACAGTTAGGGGTAGGGTTACGGTAAGGGCTAAGGTTAGGGTTAGGGTTAGGTTAGGTTTAGGGTTAGGGGTATGGGCAGGCTTAGGGTTAGGGTTAGGGTTAGTGTTAGGGTTATGGTTAGGGTTAGGGTAGGGTTAGGGTTAGGGTTCGGGTTAGTGTAAGGTTTACAATTAGGGGTAGGTTTAGGGTTATGTTAGGGTTAGGGTTAGGGGTAGGGTTGGGGGTAGGGATAGGGTTAGGGGTAGGGGTAGGGGTAGGGTTTGGTTTAGGGTTAGGGGTAGAGTTAGGGCTAGAGCTAGGGTTAGGGTTAGGATTAGGTTTAGGATTAGGGTTAGTGTTTTAGGGTTAGGGTTAGTGTTAGTGTTAGGGGTAGGGGTAGGGGTTAGGGTTAGGGTTAGGGTTAGGGTTAGGGTAGGGTTAGGGTTAGGGTTCGGGTTAGTGTAAGGGTTACAATTAGGGGTAGGTTTAGGGTTAGGTTAGGGTTAGGTTTAGGGGTAGGGTTGGGGGTAGGGATAGGGTTAGGGGTAGGGGTAGGGGTAGGGTTTGGTTTAGGGTTAGGTTTAGGGTTAGGGTTAGGGTAGGGGTAGGGGTAGGGTAGGTTTGTGCTTAGGGGTAGTGATAGGGGTACAGGTAGGAGTAGTGTAGGGGGAGGGGGAGGGGTAGGGTTAGGGTTATGGTAGGGTTAGGGTTACGGGTAGGGTTAGGTTTAGTGTTAGGGCTAGGTTAGGGTTAGGGGTTAGGGTTAGGGGTAGGGGTAGGGTTAGTGTAATGGGTAGGATTAGGGTTAGGGTTAGGGTTAGGGTTGGGGGTAGAGTTAGGGGTAGTGGTAGGGTTAGGTTTAGGGCTATTGCTAGGGCTCGGTTTAGGGTTAGGGTTAGGGCTAGGGTTACGGTTAGGGGTATGGTTAGGGTTAGTTTTAGCGTTAGGTTTATGGGTAGGGTTAGGGGTAGATTTAGGGGTAGGGTTAGGGTTAGGTTTGGGTTAGGGTTAGGGTTAGCGGTAGGTGTAGGAGTAGGGGTAGGGTTATGGTAAGGTTTGGGTTAGGGGTAGGGTTAAGGGTAGGGTTAGGGTTAGGGTTAGGGTTAGCGGTTGGTGTAGGGGTAGGGGTAGGGTTATGGTAAGGGTTGGGTTAGGGGTAGGGTTAGGGGTAGGGTTAGGGTTAGGGTTAGGGTTAGGTGTAGGGTTAGGGTTAGGGTTAGGGTTTGGGGTACGGTGAGAGGTAGGGGTAGGGTTAGGGTTAGGGGTAGGGGTAGGATAAGGGTTAGGGTTAGGGTTAGGGGTAGAGTTAGGGCTAGGGCTAGGGTTAGGGTTAGGATTAGGTTTAGGATTAGGGTTAGTGTTTTAGGGTTAGTGTTAGGGTTAGTGTTAGGGGTAGGGGTAGGGGTAGGGGTAGGGGTAGGGGTTGGGTTACGCTTAGGGTTAGGGGTAGGGGTAGGGGTAGGGATAGGGATAGGGTTAGGGGTAGGGGTAGGTTTTGGGTTGGGTTAGCGTTAGGGTTACGGGGAGGGGTAACGGTAGGGTTAGGTTTAGAGTTAGGGGTAGTGGTAGGGGTGGGGTTAGGGTTAGGGTTAACGTTAGGGTTAGGGGTAGAGTTAGGGTTAGGGTTCGCTGTAGGGGTAGGGTTAGGTTTAGGTGTAGAGTTAGGGCTAGGGCTCGTGTTAGGGTTAGGGGTAGTGTTAGTGTTAGGGTTAGGGGTAGGTATAGGGGTATGGGTAGGATTAGGGTAAGGGTTGGGTTAGGAGTAGGGTTAGGGTTAGGGTTAGGGTTAGGTGTAGGGTTAGATGTAGGGTTAGGGTTAGGGTTAGGGTTTGGGGTAGGGTTAGAGTTAGGGGTAGGGTAAGGGTTAGGGGTAGGGGTAGGGTTTGGGTTAGGGTTAGGGTTAGGGTTAGCGTTAGGGGTAGGGTTAGGGTTAGGGTTTGGTTAGGGTTAGGGGTAGGTGTAGGTGTAGGGTTAGGGTTAGGGTTAGGGTTAGAGGTAGGGTTGGGTGTAATGTTAGGTTTAGGGTTAGGATTACGGTTAGGGGTAGGGTTAGGGTAAGGGCTAAGGTTAGGGTTAGGATAGTGTTAGGTTTAGGGGTAGGGTTAGGGTTACGGTTAGGGTTAGGGTAGGTTTAGGGTTAGGGTTAGGGTTAGGGTTAGGGTTAGGGCTAGGTTTACGGTTAGGGGTATGGTTAGTGTTAGGTTTAGCGTTAGCGTTATGGGTAGGGTTAGGGGTAGAGTTAGGGGTAGGGTTAGGGTTAGGTTTGGGTTAGCGGTAGATGTAGGTTTTGGGTTAGGTTTAGGGTTAGGGGTAGGGGTAGGGATAAGTGTAGGGGTATGGTTAAGGTTAGGGTTAGGGGTAGGGATAGGGTTAGTGTTAGGTTTCGAGGTTAGGCTTAGGGGTAGGGTTAGGTTTAAGTGTAGGGGTAGGGTTAAGGTTAGGGTTAGGGTTAGGGTTATGGTTATGGTTAGGGGTAGGGTTAGGGTTAGGGTTAGGTGTAGGGTTAGATATAGGGTTAGGGTTAGGGTTAGGGTTTGGGGTAGGGTTAGGGTTAGGGTTAGGTTTAAGGTTAGGGTTAGGGTTTTGGGTAAGGTTAGGGTTAGGGTTAGGGATAGGTGTAGGTGTAGGGGTAGGTTAGGGTTAGGGTTAGCGTTAGGCTTAGAGGTAGGGTTGGGTGTAGGGTTAGGGTTAGGGTTAGTGTTACAGTTAGGGGTAGGGTTAGGGTAAGGGCTAAGGTTAAGGTTAGGGTTAGGTTAGGTTTAGGGTTAGGGGTATGGGTAGGCTTAGGGTTAGGGTTAGGGTTAGTGTTAGGGTTATGGTTAGGTGTTGGGAGCCAGAGTGGAATCAAACTGTACCTTGACTTGCATCAGACGATGGCTATATTGTCTTATTGCTTTCTGGCCCTATTCTATGTAAATGACCTGAGAATTACCATATGAATGTAACACCTGGAGGTTGCCTGGGAGAAGAGGAGGGAAGAAGGGGGAGGGGAAAATAAACGCGGCAGTCTAGTGAGTCTTTGCCTGGACTGCGGACATCCCGGACCTAGTGTGTCTGTCTCTCTTCTTTTTCTTCCTAGTCCTTGTCCCCTATTTCAGGAACCCCAATCTGCGAACCCTGGTTTGCTGCCGGTTGGCCCCGGCATCTGGCGCCCGAACAGGGACCCTGAAAATCTGGGACGAAGGTGAAGGACCCCTCCCTGTGGTGAGTAACACATCGTAGGACTATTAAGAGAGTATAGTCAGGAGTAAAAATTATGGGTCAAGCTAATAGCCATGGGTTATTTCTACCGATCTTAACAGGCCTATTTGAAGCCCACGGAACGCGGGTGGAAAAAGGGGTGCTTCAGAGCTTCCTACAGTTTGTCGAGGAGGCATGCCCGAGGTCTATAGAGGAGGAATTCCAAAAAGCCTGGCAGCGGATAGGAAAAAGAATTCTAGATTATTATGATGTATATGGCCCCGAGAAGACCCCAATAGAGGCTGCTACTGTATGGAGTTTAGTAAGTGAATACATAGATCCTCTACATGAAAATGCTGAACTTAATCTTGAATTAAGGGAACTTTATGAGTTAAAGGACCCTTCTGAAAAACCTGAGGCTGAGCCATATGCCGCAGCCCAAGAGAGTCTAAGTGAGATCTTGAAAAGGGAACAACAACCAGTAGATATTGAGTATCAGAATTCAGGTTTGAATATCAAGGAGGAAAGTTATGATGAGTCAATGGAGGGCCGAATGGCTACGATGGAGAAGAAGTTAGAAGAAATCCTACATTTTCTATCGAAAATGGGGACAGAGCAGAGAGCCCCCCCAGAAGTAGGAAAGAAATATGACCTTCAGGCCACTATGGTGTCTGATTCTAAACCTTACCCCTCACACCCACCGCCTCCGGCTGCAGCCTTACGGCCTCAATCCCTTTCTCAACCTTTAGGCAAGCCTAAAGGCCCTAGCAACAAGTCCCTTTTAACAGGCACTACAACCAGGCACAGTGCATCGCAATTAAACCTGACTCAGGCTGCTAGAGAGAGGGAAGGTATTTCAGGGCCTCGATGCTTCCCTAGTTTAGTTGATTATGATGAACAAGTAAACCATCAACCTGTTCCTGTTAAACTATTACAGGATTTAAAAAATGCCTGCTCCCAATATGGGCCAACTGCCCCTTTTACTCAAGTAATATTGGAGGCCGCGTGTGCTGGTATTGCATGCCCAAATGACTGGAAGCGGCTTGCCAGAGCATGCCTTAGTGCGGGAGAGTACTTATTATGGGAGACAGAGTTCACTGCACAGTGTCGGGCTAAAATTGAAATTGAAACAAATAGGTCTAAGAACCTGCCTTACACTGTTGATCAGTTGTTAGGAGAGGGAACCTATAAAAACACCAAAGATCAATTGGGTTATGCAAAGGAGGCCTATTTACAAATAAATGCTGCGGCGAGAGAGGCTTGGAAAAAGTTACGCAATTCCAATCGTACAAAAAATCTAGTAGAAGTTAAACAGGGACCAAATGAGCCTTATCTAGAATTTTTGTCTCGATTAATGGAGACTGCAGACCGCCTAGTACAAGATGAGAATGCAAGGGAGATTATAGTTAGACACATAGCCTATGAAAATGCCAACGCCGCCTGTCAGGCAGCTATCAGACCCCATAGGAATAAGGGAGAATCACGGACTTTATTTCACTGTGTGCTGATATTGGACCCTCCCATGTACAAGGCCTTACTTTAGCCGCCGCTCCTCAAGGAAAGGACTGTTACTGAGTCTCTAAAATATAGAGGTCAGCGGCATTCTCGGGCTGCTAGACCCCCAGGGCGTTGCTTCTCTTGTGGACAAATAGGACATTGGATGACGCAATGCCCACGCCAGGCCAGGCAAAAGAGAGAAAAATCACCTGGCACATGTCCACGCTGTGGTAAAGGGAAGCACTGGGCTAAAGATTGCAGGTCAAGAACAGATCGCAATGGCCGCCCGCTTTCGGGAAACTGGAGGAGGGGCCAGCCCCTGGCCCCGCAAAACCATGGGGCAGTCCTCCCTCTTCTCGGCCACAAGTGCATCTTCTAACAACCCCCCAAGATCAGTCTCCGGCCTCCTCCGTGCCACCCCAGGAAGTGCAGGATTGGACCTCTGTTCCTCCACCTGCTCAGTATTGACCCCAGAGATGGGGACACAAGCTCTCCCCACGGGGGTCTTCGGCCCCTTCCCCCGGGAGTGGCTGGATTGCTGTTAGGGCGAAGTAGCTCAGCCCTTAAAGGGATACAGATTACACCTGGCAAAATTGACCAGGATTTTACTGGAGAAATCAAAGTTATGGCCTCTGCCCCGAAACACGTGGTATCGATCCCAGCCGGTCAAAAATTAGCACAATTAATATTTGTGCCTTTACCTCCCGGGGAGACTGCTAATTCCCCATGTGGACAGAGAGGATTTAGATCTTCTGATATCTATTGGGTACAAAGCATAAAACAAGAGAGGCCTGAGATGACTATATTTATACAAGAAAAGCCCTTTAAAGGAATATTAGACACTGGAGCAGATGTGTCTGTGATATCTAAAAAACATTGGCCAGCCCAATGGCCCCTGACAACCTCTATGACTTCCCTACAGGGGGTTGGGCAAGCAACTGACCACAGCAGAGCAGTGCGATCCTTGTTTGGAGAGATGAGGAAGGGCACTCTGGTCATTTTCAGCCATTTGTCTTGGATCATCTGCCAATTAATTTATGGGGTCGTGATATCATGGAAAAAATGGGAGTGTATATGTTTAGTCCTAGTGCTGCGGTCACTAAGCAGTTACTTGATCAAGGCCTCCTCCCCTTTAGGGGACTAGGCCGAGCAGCACAGGGGGAGCTAGAGCCACTCCAACCCCAGTCTCACCCTACGAGACAAGGATTGGGGTATCCCTTGACGGGAGCTGTCATTTGCCCTCCCCCACATGCTGATCCCATAAATTGGCTCTCTGAACGACCGGTATGGGTTGAACAGTGGCCTCTTTCACTAGAAAAGATCATTGCAGTACAGCAGCTAGTACAGGAGCAGCTGGACTTGGGGCATGTGGCCCCTTCTAACTCTCCATGGAATTCTCCAATTTTTGTTATAAAGAAAAAGTCAGGTAAATGGAGGCTGTTACAGGATTTGAGAAAAATAAATGCCACAATGGAACTGATGGGGGCCCTACAGCCTGGCTTGCCTTCACCCATGGCAATCCCAAAGGATACTTATAAGATTATTATAGATTTGAAGGATTGTTTCTATACTATACCCCTGGCGCCTCAAGACTGTAAGCGCTTTGCCTTCAGTGTCCCCTCTGTTAATTTTAAAGAACCCATGAAGCGATATCACTGGCTTGTGCTCCCACAGGGCATGGCAAATAGCCCAACTTTATGTCAAAGTTTTGTGGCTAGAGCCATTTCTTCCACTCGTGAAAAATTTTCTTCTGTTTATATTGTTCATTATATGGATGACATCTTGTTGGCTTGTTCTGACCCTATCGTCGTACGACAAGCCTTTGGACAACTAAAGCAGGATCTGAGCCTCTTTGGCCTTGTAATAGCAGCTGAAAAGGTTCAGGAACACCCGCCTTTTACATATCTAGGCCATATATTAGGCCCACACTATTTTAAAAGCCAAAAAATACAATTAAAAACTTCACACTTAAGAACTCTTCATGATTTTCAGCAATTCTTAGGAGATATAAATTGGCTTCGGCCTTATCTAAAGCTCTCCACAGGAGAGTTAAAACCCCTCTTTGATCTCTTAAAAGGAGATACCAACCCTACATCCTTGCGCGAATTAAATCCTGACGCCAGGAGGGCCATCCAAATTGTAGAAAAGGCAATTTCCCAGCAACAAATGACCTATTGTGACTATTCTAAACCCTGGGGAGTTTACATTTTAGCTACTTCTCACTCCCCAACTGCTGTATTGTGGCAGGATGGCCCACTTTTATGGCTTTATCTACCATCAACACCCGGCAAAGTGCTGACCCCCTACTACGAATTGGTAGCTAATCTGATACACATGTGCCGAGTGGATTCCCGTAAATATTTAGGTCAGGAACCTCATTTTATCTGTGTCCCATATAATTTACAACAACAAGATTGGCTATTCGCCCATTGCGATCCTTGGGCCATTGCTTGGGCCAATTATACGGGAAAAATTTTGCATCACTACCCGTCTAACAAACTTCTCCAATTTGCTGCGTGTCATACGTTTCTATTTCCTTCCATAGTACAGGCCTCGCCTTTATCCTCTGCCGCTTTGGTATTTACAGATGGATCCTCAAATGGAACGGCTGCTCTGACCATTAATGGGAAAACTCAATCTTGGGTTACAGGTTTTTCCTCCGCCCAAGAGGTGGAGTTAGAGGCTGTTTTACAGGCACTCGTCCTGTTACAAGACGAGCCCTTTAACTTATACTCAGACAGTCAATATGTAATCCGTGCTCTTCAAGTCATAGAAACTGTTCCCTTTATTGGAACTACTAACTCCAATATTCAGACCCAATTTCGCCAAATACAAACTTTGCTTTGTTCTCGCAACCACCCCTGTTTTTTTGGCTTTGTTCGAGCTCACACTAATCTTCCTGGCCCTTTAAGTGAAGGCAATGCGGTCACTGACTCCGCCACCAGAGTTTACTTAACTCAGGTTGAACTTGCTAAGCAGTCACATGCCATCCACCATCAAAACAGTCGAGCCTTGCGCCGACAGTTCAAATTATCTAGGGAAGCAGCGAGGCAAATAGTCAAGACTTGCCCCAACTGTGTCCCTTTTTCACCAGCCCCCCATTTAGGTATAAACCCACGAGGACTGCTTTCTAATCACATTTGGCAGATGGATGTCACGCATGTTCCATCATTTGGCCGATTAAAATATGTTCATGTTACTGTAGATACTTATTCTAATTTTATCTTGGCCACCCCCCTTGCTGGGGAAGCCACTAAACATTGTATCTCTCACTGCATTCGATGCTTTGCTGTGATGGGGATTCCCTCGCAAATAAAAACAGATAATGGCCCTGGCTATGCAAGCCGAGCATTTCAATCCTTCTGCCGTTCCTATAATATCACTCATATTACAGGCATTCCTTACAATCCTCAAGGCCAAGGCATCGTGGAGAGAGCTAATGGATTATTAAAACATCAAATTGCTAAAATACAGAAAGGGGAGTCGTATCCCGCTACCCCTGTGAATATACTTAATCATGCTTTATTTGTTTTAAATTTTTTGAATTTGGATTCAAATAATTTATCTGCTGCTCAGCGATTCTGGGAAAAAAGAGAGCAGCGTGCTTTTGCCTTAGTAAAGTGGAAGGATCCCCTAACTGGTGCTTGGCATGGACCCGATCCTGTTCTAACCTGGGGTCGAGGGCATGTATGTGTTTTTTCACAAGGAGAAAATGACGCCCGCTGGCTGCCTGAACGCTGCGTTCGGATCGTGGAGAGTGACAGTGGCCATCCAAGCAGCGACTCACTGGGCCTACACCCCCAACCCTCCAGTGGTGCATCCTGCGACGTGGAAAGGACCTGAGTTATTTGTGCATGTCAATCGGGACTGCTACTGATCCACTTGTTCCACACATTCATATGAGCTGTGTTTCTCCTCCTTTTACTATTATGTAGGGACCTTTTAACATATTCATTGACTCTACACAATTTAATATGTGACATTATTTTGTCTTTACCATCCCTCTTCTTAATAACCTTTTTTATAAAAGATGCCCAGGTGAAAAGCAAAGGCCTCCAGAGGTAAGTAGAAGTCGGCCGACCCCCTGTATGTCTGTGTTTTGTTTTATTTTTTTTTATTCTATTTTATTAAAAAAAAAAAAAAAAAAAGGGGTGCACTGTGGGCCTAAAATAGAGGCCTGGGTGGTCAAGGGACGCCTTGACCCCCCTTCCCCTTCTGAGTTTCTTGTCAATATCAAGGCATACCTGAGAGTCCCACCAGCAAGACATGTCTAAATCTAAAAATAACTGTTTGGTGAAAACATTCATTTGAGCTCATGTTTTTTGTGTTAAGTGTATCTGATTGAGTCCAATTTTCTTGTTATATGTCAATGTCTGATTATTTAAAAGTCTCCGTTTGTCTTGTTCGTGTTACATATTTTTCCTTGTCCAGTTTTGTCTTTAAAATTGGTACCATTTCTAAGTATGGATCCTTATGGTTTTTCTGTGCGTACTCAAGCACACATCCTTGTTATTTATTTGAACATTTCTGGGCCTGGTATGGCCCCTCCCAATCCGCTGCAGCTGAGGTGAGCAGAGGCCAGACAAAGCAGCTGCAGGCTTCGTTCAGTTTCCTTTTTCCTACAACCTGCTGAAGTGACAGTCTAGAGACACTTGGTGACAGGACACAGACTTGTCTTAGTTCTCCTAGGTTTAAGACTCCCACCCAACTTTCATCTGCAAAAAGTAATATGTCTGATATCAGAAACAAACTCTGGAAGAATAAATTTCAGCTAAGTTGCCTTGTTAGAAAGCTTTGTTTAAAAACAAAAACAACAACAACAACAACAAAAAACCTGGTTGTCACCTCCAAGAATAAGCTTTGCAAAAACAACAACAACAAAAACAACAAACAACAACAACAACAAAAAAACCCTCATGGTACTAAAATTTCCGGAAAATGAACGGCCGATATTAATTTTGCGCGCTTTAAGATCTTTGAGTATGAATGTGTGTACGAATGGGTGTGAGTGAACATGTTCAAGGTTAAATTGTCAGCATGCTGTATAAAACAATGGTTGAGCTCATTTGAAACACAAAAGCAATTGGGTAAATCTAAGTCTAAACTTCAAGAAAATTAGTAGGTTTGAATGTTTCCTATGTCTCAAAGGATTATTGCATTGTCTTAAAGAAAAACTGGTAAATATTTTTCTAGATCCTGAAATCTGCATTTTATTGCAAGGCATACAACTGTTTACATTGTAAACATTGTATCCTGTTTAGCACAGAGATGTTAGGGAATTTGGAATTTATTACTTTAAGTTAAAGTTTGGAAACATGTATTAGAGATTTAAATGTGAAATTGTTCATTAACGTCAGAAATTTTGCCTGTCTGTCTTTTCTTGCAAATCTGATGGTAAAATGTGGATAATGTGATTAGTATTTTAAAGGAATGTTTAAAGGTTTATCTCCATGCTATTGGGTGAAAAAAAAAAAAAAAAAAAAAGAGGAAACTAAGTCCAGACCTAGACTTTTGGTGCACTGATGTCTATAGTTCTTGCATTAGGGAAAAACTGTTATTTGAGTTTAAATTGTTGTTGGAGTTTAAGACAGTAATCTAAACTGCAAAAAAAAAAAAAAAAAAAAAAAAAAGCCCTTTTCTAAAAGGCAAGAGGAGTGACTTGAGCCCTAGGGGGCCTGAAGGCAGAAGGAGTTCTTTGTGCCCTTAAAGGTTTTTCAATTGCAAATAAAGGCTAAGGTGTTGATTGTTTAAGCCAGTATCAGCAAAAGTTTTAAGAACATTGGAAATGGGTTTCTAAACAATATTTGAAAGTGAAATTGTCTTAAATGTTTAAAGAAAGAGAAAAAAGGAAAATCAGGACTACCAAAGTAATTGCTTAATTGCTATTTCAGCTTACTCTTGTAAGTTACTTTATAGCAATCTCCAGAAGGCCCATGGAGAAGGACAGCAGATCCTCATTCAGATGTAAGTTTGGCCCTCACCAAGTTCCAGGTAAGATCATGCTTAGAGACTATTTCTGTATTGACCACCTTGTTGCTTCTAATTGGAGTAAAGTGGCCTTTTGTAGACTCATTGATCTGAAAGCCACAGTTTTGAGCCTGCCCGGGCAAAGCAAAGTCCCTGTGAGACTGTGGTGTCTAATCTGCCAGCAGGATGCTGGGACAGAGTTGCTTTGGAGCTCGAAGTGGCAGAGTGATAGCTCTGAGCTGAAAAGCTGGGGGGAAGCACTCAAGCACCAAGCTCGGGACTCACAGTGGCAGGGCGCTAGCCTTGAGCTGGAGAGCTGAGAGACAGCGCCCAGACCCTGAGTTCAAATCCAGCAACCAACAAAGTGAATTGCCAATGGGATGTTTATCCCTGTGTGGAGAGACACTACCGGGACAGGAAAGCCTCTGCTTGGATGGCAGAGTTGGTGTCAGATCTTAGAGTCACTTGTGCTTGGCCATTCAAATTAATCAGAGCCGGGAGGTCATAGAATAGTTTGTAAGCATGCCTTACTAATGCCCGTGCCTTTCATAACTGGGCAGGAACTTGTCAATCTTCTGTGATAGTGGGTAGTCTAAAGTCCTAATTGAGCGAATTTTTTTATTTTTGACACCAGCCACAAATTCAGGAAAAGTTTGTGGATCTGAAGCTTGTGTCTCTATTAATCTGTTTAGATCTGACAACTGAAGCATTGTTAAGGTTGCAGAAATTTAGTTCCCCAGACAATCAAGAAAAAGCCTTTGCAAACGGGTGCTAGGTAGGCTGCGTTGTTGTGGCCAAGGATGGTTTGTGCAGTTGTTGAATGTCAAGTATGATTTCTAGTTTGGAGTAGATTGTTGTTCCTGGTGTCTAATCCTTGCAACCCCTTGATAAAACAGGCTAGGCTTCTTAAGGTCCCTGGTCAAGCGTGGAGACGGCGCCCCTGAGTCAGCTTGAAGAAGTCACAGAAGTTGAATCTCCGCCCATCAAATCCCCGTTGGACCAAGGGACCAAAGTCATTTTTGGAAAATGTGACAGGATAAATTAGGGGTATAGAAAAGAGTAAAAATTGCACTTGTGTTTCTTTTAAAATAAAAAACGGGGGACATGTTGGGAGCCAGAGTTGAATCAAACTGTACCTTGACTTGCATCAGACGATGGCTATATTGTCTTATTGCTTTCTGGCCCTATTCTATGTAAATGACCTGAGAATTACCATATGAATGTAACACCTGGAGGTTGCCTGGGAGAAGAGGAGGGAAGAAGGGGGAGGGGAAAATAAACGCGGCAGTCTAGTGAGTCTTTGCCTGGACTGCGGACATCCCGGACCTAGTGTGTCTGTCTCTCTTCTTTTTCTTCCTAGTCCTTGTCCCCTATTTCAGGAACCCCAATCTGCGAACCCTGGTTTGCTGCCGGTTGGCCCCGGCAGTTAGGGTTAGGTTAGGGTTAGGGTTAGGGTTCGGGTTAGTGTAAGGGTTACAATTAGCATAGGTTTAGGGTTAGGTTAGCGTTAGGGTTAGGGGTAGGGTTGGGGGTAGGGATAGGGTTAGGGGTAGGGGTAGGGGTAGGGTTTCATTTAGGGTTAGGTTTAGGGTTAGGGTTAGGGTTAGGGTTATGGTTAGGGGTACGGGTAGTGTTAGGATAAGGGTTAGGGTTAGGGTTAGGGGTAGAGTTAGGGCTAGGGCTAGGGTTAGGGTTAGGATTAGGTTTAGGATTAGGGTTAGTGTTTTAGGGTTAGGGTTAGGGTTAGTGTTAGGGGTAGGGGTAGAGATTAGGGTTAGGGTTAGGGTTAGGGTTAGGGTTAGGGTAGGGTTAGGGTGAGGGTTCGGGTTAGTGTAAGGGTTACAATTAGGGGTAGGTTTAGGGTTAGGTTAAGGTT
Organism: Megascapheus bottae; assembly: GCF_031878675.1. Classification (NCBI taxonomy): domain Eukaryota; kingdom Metazoa; phylum Chordata; class Mammalia; order Rodentia; family Geomyidae; genus Megascapheus; species Megascapheus bottae. The sequence goes on along the minus strand of NW_028327770.1, from coordinate 121,642 downwards.
AGGGTTAGGGGTAGGGTTGGGGGTAGGGATAGGGTTAGGGGTAGGGTTAGGGGTAAGGTTTGGTTTAGGGTTAGGTTTAGGGTTAGGGTTAGGGTAGGGGTAGGGGTAGGGTAGGTTTGTGCTTAGGGGTAGTGATAGGGGTACATGTAGGGGTAGTGTAGGGGGAGGGGGAGGGGGAGGGGTAGGGTTATGGTAGGGTTAGGGGTAGGGGTAGGGTTAGGTTTAGTGTTAGGGCTAGGTTAGGGTTAGGGGTTAGGGTTAGGGGTAGGGGTAGGGTTAGTGTAATGGGTAGGATTAGGGTTAGGGTTAGGGTTAGGGTTGGGGGTAGTTAGGGGTAGTGGTAGGGTTAGGTTTAGGGCTATTGCTAGGGCTCGGTTTAGGGTTAGGGTTAGGGCTAGGGTTACGGTTAGGGGTATGGTTAGGGTTAGTTTTAGCGTTAGGGTTATGGGTAGGGTTAGGGGTAGAGTTAGTGGTAGGGTTAGGGTTAGGTTTGGGTTAGGGTTAGGGTTAGCGGTAGGTGTAGGGGTTAGGGTTATGGTAAGGTTTGGGTTAGGGGTAGGGTTAGGGGTAGGGGTATTGTTAGGGTTAGGGTTAGCGGTTGGTGTAGGGGTAGGGGTAGGGTTATGGTAAGGGTTGGGTTAGGGGTAGAGTTAGGGGTAGGGTTAGGGTTAGGGTTAGTGTTAGGTGTAGGGTTAGGGTTAGGTTTTGGGGTACGGTGAGAGGTAGGAGTAGGGTTAGGGTTAGGGGTAGGGGTAGGATTAGGGTTAGGGTTAGGATTAGGGTTAGGGGTACGGGTAGTGGTAGGATAAGGGTTAGGGTTAGGGTTAGGGGTAGAGTTAGGGCTAGGGCTAGGGTTAGGGTTAGGATTAGGTTTAGCATTAGGGTTAGTGTTTTAGGGTTAGGGTTAGGGTTAGTGTTAGGGTTAGGGGTAGGGTTACGCTTAGGGTTAGGGGTAGGGGTAGGGGTAATGGTAGGGATAGGGTTAGGGGTAGGGGTAGGTTTTGGGTTGGGTTAGGTTTAGGGTTACGGGGAGGGGTAACGTTAGGGTTAGGTTTAGAGTTAGGGGTAGTGGTAGGGGTGGGGTTAGGGTTAGGGTTAACGTTAGGGTTAGGGGTAGAGTAAGGGTTAGGGTTCGCTGTAGGGGTAGGGTTAGGTTGAGGTGTAGAGTTAGGGCTAGGGCTCGTGTTAGGGTTAGGGGTAGTGTTAGTGTTAGGGTTAGGGGTAGGTATAGGGGTACGGGTAGGGTTAGGGTAAGGGTTGGGTTAGGGGTAGGGGTAGGGTTAGGGTTAGGGTTAGGTGTAGGGTTAGATGTAGGGTTAGGGTTAGGGTTAGGGTTTTGGGTAGGGTTAGAGGTAGGGGTAGGGTAAGGGTTAGGGGTAGGGGTAGGGTTTGGGTTAGGGTTAGGGTTAGGGTTAGCGTTAGGGGTAGGGTTAGGGTTAGGGTTTGGTTAGGGTTAGGGTTAGGGGTAGGTGTATGTGTAGAGTTAGGGTTAGGGTTAGGGTTAGAGGTAGGGTTGGGTGTAATGTTAGGGTTAGAGTTCGGATTACGGTTAGGGGTAGGGTTAGGGTAAGGGCTAAGGTTAGGGTTAGGATAGGGTTAGGTTTAGGGGTAGGGTTAGGGTTAGGGTTAGGGTTAGGGTTACGGTTAGGGTTAGGGTAGGTTTAGGGTTAGGGTTAGGGTTAGGGTTAGGGTTAGGGTTACGGTTAGGGTTAGGGTAGGTTTAGTGTTAGGGTTAGGGTTAGGGTTAGGGTTAGGGCTAGGTTTACGGTTAGGGGTATGGTTAGGGTTAGGTTTAGCGTTAGGGTTATGGGTAGGGTTAGGGGTAGAGTTAGGGGTAGGGTTAGGTTTGGGTTAGCGGTAGACGTAGGTTTTGGGTTAGGTTTAGGGTTAGGGGTAGGGATGGGGATAAGTGTAGGGGTATGGTTAAGGTTAGGGTTAGGGGTAGGGATAGGGTTAGTGTTAGGTTTCGGGGTTAGGCTTAGGGGTAGGGTTAGGTTTAAGTGTAGGGGTAGGGTTAAGGTTAGGGTTAGGGTTAGGGTTATGGTTATGGTTAGGGGTAGGGTTAGGGTTAGGGTTAGGTGTAGGGTTAGGGGTAG
>NW_028327770.1:97046-117046 GCF_031878675.1 Megascapheus bottae | reverse complement strand
GGGTTGTGGGTAGGGATAGGGTTAGGGGTAGGGTTAGGGGTAAGGTTTGGTTTAGGGTTAGGTTTAGGGTTAGGGTAGGGGTAGGAATAGGGGTAGGGTAGGTTTGTGCTTAGGGGTAGTGATAGGGGTACAGGTAGGGGTAGTGTAGGGGAGGGGGAGGGGTAGGGTTAGGGTTAATATTAGGGTTACAGTTAGGGGTAGGGTTAGGGTTAGGGTTGGGGTTGGGGTAGGGTTAGGGTTTGGGGTAGGGTTAGAGGTAGGGGTAGGTTTAGGGTTAGGGTTAGGGGTAGGATTAGGGGTAGGGTTAGGGTTAGGGTTAGGGGTAGAGTTAGGGCTATGGCTAGGGTTAGGGTTAGGGTTAGGATTAGGGTTAGTGTTTTAGGGTTAGGGTTAGGGTTAGGGGTAGGGGTAGGGGTAGGGGTAGGGTTAGGGTTAGGTGTAGGGTTACGGTTAGAGTTAGTGGTAGGGGTAGGGGTACGGGTAGGGGTTAGGGTTAGGGATAGGGTTAGGGTTAGTGTTACGGTTAGGGGTTGGGGTAGGGGGTAGGGGTAGGGGTAGGGTTAGGCGTAGGGTAGGGTAGGGGTAGTTTTAGGTTTGGGTTAGGGTTAGGGTTACGGTTAGGGTTAGGGGTAGGGTTAGGGTTAGGGTTAGCGTTAGTGGTAGGGTTAGGATTAGGATTTGTGTTATTGTTAGGGGTAGGGTTAGGGTTAGGTTTAGGGGTAGGGTTAGGTTTAGGTTTAGGGTTAGGGGTAGTGGTAGGGGTAAGGGTAGGGGTAGGGTAGTTGTGGGGGTAGGGGTAGGATTAGGGTTACGGTTAGGGTTAGGGTTAGGGTTAGAGTAGGGTTGGGTGTAGGGTTAGGGTTAGGGTTAGGGTTACGGTTAGGAGTAGGGTTTTGGTAAGGGCTAAGGTTAGGGTTAGGGTTAGGTTAGGGTTAGGGTTAGGGTTAGGGTTACGGTTAGGGTTAGGGTAGGGTGAGGGGTTAGGGTTAGGGTTAAGGTTAGGGTTACGTTTAGGTGTAGGGTTAGGCTTAGAATAAGGTTAGGGTTAGGGGTTACGTTTAGGTGTAGGGTTAGGGTTAGAATTAGGGTTAGGGTTAGTTTAGGGTATGGGGTTAGGGTTAGGGTTAGGGTTAGGGTTAGGGTTAGGGTTAGGGTTAGGGGTAGGTGTAGGGGTAGGGGTAGGGTAGGGTAAGGGTTGGGTTAGGGTAGGGGTGTGGTAGGGTTAGGGTTAGGGTTGGTGTAGGGTGTAGGGTTAGATGTAGGGTTTAGGGTTAGGTTTAGGGTTTGGGGTAGGGTTAGAGTTTGGGGTGTAGGGGTTTAGGGTTATGGGTAGGGGGTTAGGGTTTGGGTAAGGTTAGGTTTAGAGTTAGGGTTAGCGTTTAGGGGTTAGGGTTAGGGTTAGGGTTAGGTTAGGGTTAGGGTAGGGGGTAGGGATAGGGTTAGAGTTAGGGTTAGGTTAAGGGTTAGTGTTAGGGTTAGGTGTAGGGGTAGGTGTAGGTGTAGGTTTAGGGTTAGGGTTATGGTTAGGGTTAGGTTTAGGGTTAGACGTAGGGTTTGGTTTAGGGTTAGGTTTAGGGTTAGTGTTACGGTTAGGGGTAGGGTTAGGGGAAGGGCTAAGGTTAGGGTTAGGTTAGTGTTAGGGTTAGGGGTAGGTTTAGGGTTAGGGTTACGGTTACAGTTAGGGTTAGGGTAGGGTTAGGGTTAGGGTTAGGGTTAGGGTAAGGGTTACGGTTAGGGGTATGTTTAGGGTTAGGGTTAGGGTTAGGGTTAGGGGTAGTGGTGGGGCTAGGCATAGGGTTAGGGGTAGGGGTAGGGGTAGGGTTTGGTTTAGGGTTAGGTTTAGGATTAGCGTTATGATAGGGGTAGGGGTAGGGGTAGGGGTAGGTTTAGCCTTAGGGGTAGTGGGAGGGTTAAGGGTAGGGGTAGGGTAGGGGTAGGGGAGGGGGAGGGTTAGGGTTATGGTTAGGGTTAGGGTTATGGTTAGGGGTATGGTTAGGGTTAGGGTTAGAGGTAGGTTAGGGTTAGGCGTTAGGTTTAGGATTAGGGGTAGGGTTAGGGTAATGGGTAGGATTAGGGTTAGGGTTAGGGTTAGGGTCAGGTGTAGAGTTAGGGGTAAGGGTAGGGTTAGGTTTAGGGCTATTGCTAAGGCTAGGTTTAGGGTTAGGCTTAGGGCTAGTGTTACGGTTAGGGGTAGGGTTAGGTTTAGGTTTAGAGTTAGGGTTAGGGTAGGTTTAGGGGTAGGGTTAGGGGTAGGGTTAGGGTTAGGTTTGGGTTAGAGGTAGGCGGTAGGTTTTGGGTTAGGTTTAGGGTTAGAGTGAGGGGTAGGGATAAGGGTAGGGCTAGGGTTAGGGCTAGGGTTAGGGTTAGGGTAGGGGTAGGGTTAGCGGTAGGGGTAGGGATAGGTGTAGGTGTAGGGGTAGGGTTAGGTTTAGTGTTAGTGTTAGGGTTAGGGTTAGAGGTAGGGTTGTGTGTAGGGTTAGGGTTAGGGTTACAGTTAGGGTAGGGTTAGGATAAGGGCTAAGGTTAGGGTTAGGGTTAGGTTAGGGTTAGGGTTAGGGTTAGGTATAGGAGTAGGTGTTGGTTAGGGTTAGGGTTAGGGGAAAGGGTAAGGTTAGGGGTAGGGGTAGGATAGTGGTAGGGTTAGGGTTAGGGTTAGGGGTAGGGGTAGGGGAAGTGTAGGGGAAGGGGTAGGGTTAGGGTTAGGGTTAGGGGTAGGGGTTGGGGTAGGGTTAGGTTTGGGGTTAGGGGAAGGGGTAGGGTAGGGTTAGGGTTAGGGTAACAGTTAGGGGTAGGGTTAGGTTTAGGGTTAGGGTTAGGTTAGGGGAAGGGTTAGGGTTAGGATCAGGGTTAGGAGTACTGGTAGGGTTAGGCTTAGGCTTAGGGTTAGGGTTAGCGTTAGGGGTTGGTTTAGGGTTAGGGTTAGGGTTAGCGTTAGGGTTAGGGTTAGGGTTAGGTTTACAGTTAGGGTTAGGGTAGGGTGAGGGTTAGGGTTAGGGTTAGGGTTACGTTTAGGTGTAGTGTTAGGGTTAGAATTAGGGTTAGGGTTAGGGTAGGGTAAGGGGTAGGGATAGGTTAGGGGTAGGGGTAGGTTTAGGTTAGGGTAGGGGTAGGGATAGGATTAGGGTAGGGTTAGGGTTAGGGTAGGGTTAGGGGTAGGGTTAGGGTTAAGGCTAGGGCTAGGATTAGGGTTAGGGTTAGTGTTTGGGTTTGGGGCAGGGGTCATGGTAGTGTTAGGATTAGGGTTAGGGTTAAGGGTGGCGGTGGGTTAGGGATAGGGTTAGGGTTAGGCGTAGGTTTATAGGTAGAGTTAGGGTTAGGAGTAGGGTTAGGGTTAACGGTAGGGTTAGGGTTAGGATTAGGGTTAAGGTTTGGTTTAGGGCTAGGGGTAGGGTTAGGGTTAGGTTGGGGTTAGGGTTTGGGTTAGGGTTAGTCTAGGGTTAGGTTTAGGGTTAGGGTTAGGGTTAGGGTTAGGGTTAGTTTTTGGGGTTGGGGCAGGGGTCATGGTAGTGTTAGGATTAGGGTTAGGGTTAGGGGTGGCAATGGGTTAGGGATAGGGTTAGTGTTAGGGGTAGGTTTATAGGAAGAGTTAGGGTTAGGAGTAGGGTAGGGTTAACGGTAGGGTTAGGGTTAGAATTAGGGTTAAGGTTTGGTTTAGGGCTAGGGGTAGGGTTAGGGTTAGGTTGGGGTTTGGTTTGGGTTAGGGTTAGGTCTAGGGTTAGGTTTAGGGTTAGGGTTAGGGTTAGGAGTAGGGGTAGGGTTAGGGTAAGGGTTAGTGTTAGGGTTAGGATTAGGGTTAGGGATATGTTCGGATAGGGTTAGGGCTAGGGCTATGATTAGAGTTAGGGGTAGGGTTATTGGTAGGGTTAGGGTTTGGGGTAGTGGTAGTGGCAGCGTTAGGGTAGGGTTAGGATTAGGATTAGGGTTAGGGTTAGGGTTAGGGTTAGGGTTAGGGTTAGAGTTAGGGGTAGGGTTAGGGGTAGGGTTAGGGTTAGGGGTAAAGTAGGGTTAGGGTTAGGGTTAGGGGTAGAGGTAGGGTAGGGTAGGGTTAGGGTTAGGGCTAGGGATAGGGTTAGGGGTAGCCTTAGGGTTAGGCTTAGGTTTAGGGCTAGGGCTAGGGCTAGGGTTAGGGTTATGGTTAGGGCTAGAGCTAGGGTTAGGTTTAGGGTTAGGGTTAGGGTTGGGGCTAGGTTTATGGTTACGGTTAGGGTTAGGGTTAGGGGTAGGGTTAGGTTTAGGTTTAGGTTAGGGTTAGCGTTAGGGGTAGGGTTAGGTTTTGTGTTACGGTTTCGGTTCAGGTAGGTAGATTAGGTTTAGTGTTAGCTTTAGGGAAAGGGTTAGGTTTAGGATTAGGGTTACGGTTCGGCGTAGGGTTAGGGTTAGGGTTAGCCTAAGTGGTATGTAGGTAGGGTAAGGGTTAGGGTTAGGGTTAGGGATAGTGTTAGGGTTAGGGTTAGGGTTTTTTTTAGGGTTAGCGTTAGAGGTAGGGTTAGGGTTAGGTTTACGGTTACAGTTAGGTGTAAGGTTAGGTTAGGGTTAGGGTTAGGGGTAGTGGTAGGTTGGTTAGGGTTAGGGTTATTGTTAGGGTTAGCATTAGGGGTAAGTTTAGGGTTAGGGTTAGGGTTAGCGTTAGGGGTAGGGTTGGGGTTAGGGTTAGGGTTAGGGTTATGGTTACGATTAGGAGTAGGGTTAGGCTTAGAGTTAGGGTTAGGGTTAGGGGAAGGGTAGAGGTAGGGTTAGGGTAGGGTTAGGGGTAGGGTTAGGATTAGGGTTGGGGTAGTGTTTGGATTAGGTTAGGGTTAGGGTTAGGTTTAGGTGTAGGGTAAGGATACGGTTAGGTTTAGGGTTAGGGGTAGGGGTAGGGGTAGGGTTAGGGTTAAGGTTTAGGTTAGGGGTAGAGTTAGGGTTAGGCTTAGGGGTAGGGGTAGGTGTAGGGGTTGGGTTAGAATTAGGAAGGGCTAGGGTTAGGGTTAGGTTAGGGTTAGTTGTAGTTTAGGTGTAGGGTAGGGTTAGGGTTAGTTTTAGTTTAGGGGTCGGGTTAGGGTTAGTGTTAGAGTTTTGGTTAGGTGTAGGGTTAGGGATAGGGTTAGGGTTTGGGGTAGGGTTAGGTGTAGGGGTACGGTTAGGGTTAGCGTTAGGGTTAAGGGTAGGGTTAGGGTTAGGGGTATTGGTAGAGGAAGGGTTAGGGGTAGGGGTAGGGGTAGGGGTAGAGTTAGGGCTAAGGCTAGAGTTAGGGTTACGGTTAGGGTTAGGATTAGGGTTAGCGTTTTATGGTTAGGGGTAGGGGTAGGGGTAGGGGTAGGGGCAGGGTTAGTGTTAGGGGTAGGGTTAGGGTTAGGGTTAGGGTTAGGGGTAAAGGTATGGGTAGGGGTAGGGCTTAGGGTTAGGGCTAGGGCTAAGGCTAGCATTAGGGATAGGGTTAGGGTTTGGGATATTGCTAGGGTTAGGGTTAGGGTTAGGGGTAGGGGTAGGGTTAGGGTTAGGTTAAGGTTAGGGGTAGGTTAGGGGTAGGGTAGGGTTAGGTTAAAGTTAGGGTTAGGATTACGGTTAGGATTAGCGTTAGGGTAGGTTTAGGGTTTGGGTTACGGTTACTGTTATGGGTAAGATTAGGTTTAGGGTTAGGGTTATGGTTAGGGTTAGGGTTATGGTTATGGTTAGGGTTATGGTTATGGTTAGGTTTATTGTTAGGGTTAGGCGTAGGGTTAGGGTTAGGTTAGGGTTAGTGGTAGGGATCGGGTTTGTGTTAGGGTTAGGGTTAGTGGTAGGGTTATGGTTAGGGTTAGGGGTAGGCTTATGGTTAGGTTTAGGGGTAGGGTTAGGGTTAGGGTTAGGGGTAGGGGTAGGAGTAGGGTAGGGGTAGTGTAGAGTAAGTGTTAGGGTTAGGGTTAGGGTTAGAGGTAGGGGTAGAGTTAGGGCTAGGTCTAGGGTTAGAGATAGGGTTAGGGTTAGGGTTAGGATTAGGTTTAGGGTTTTAGGTTAGTGTTAGGGTTAGGTTTAGGGGTAGGGTAGGGGTAGGGTTAGGGTTAGGGTTAGGATTAGGGTTTAGGTTAGGGTTCGGGTTATGTGTAGGGTTAGGGTTAGGGGTAGGGTTAGGGTTAGGGTTAGGTTTAGGGCTAGGGCTAGGGTTAGGGTTAGGGTTAGGGTTAGGGTTAGGGTAAGGGTTTAGGGCTCAGGCTAATGTTAGGGTTATGGTTATGGTAAGGATTAGGGTTAGGGTTTTAAGGTCGGTAAGGGTTAGGGTTAGGTGTAGGGTTAGGGTTAGGGTTAGGGTTAGTTGCAGAGGTAGTGTATGGTAAGGTTTAGGGTTAGGGGTAGGGGGTACGGGTAGAGTTAGGGCTTAGGGCTAGGGTTAGGGTTATGAGTAGGTGTAGGGTTAGAGTTAGGGGTATGGTTAGGGTTAGGGGTAGGAGCATGGGTTGCGGTAGGGTTAGGGTTAGGTTAGGGTTAGTCATAGGGTTAGGGTTAGGTTTAGGGTTAGGGTTAAGTGTAGGGTCAAGAGTAGGGTTAGGGTTAGGATTAGGGTTAGGGTTTGGAGGAGGGGTAGGGGTAGGTTTTGGGTTAGGTTAGAGTTATGGGTAGGATTAAGGATAGGGTTAGCATTAGTTTTAGGGGTAGGGGTAGGGTTAGGGGTAGGGGTAGTTGTAGGGGTTGGGGTAGGGTTAGGGTTAATGTTAGAGTTAGGATTAGGTTTAGGGTTATGTGTAGGGTTAGGGTTAGGGGTAGGTTTAGCGTTAGGGTAGGGTTAGCTCTAGGGTTTGGGTTACGGTTCGATGTAGGGATAGGGTAAGTGTTAGAGTTAGGGTTAAGGGAAGGCGTAGGGTTAGGGGTAGGGGTGGGGTAGGAGTAGGGTTAGGGGTAGGGGTATGGTTAGGGGTAGGGGTAGGGGTAGGGGTAGGGGTAGGGTTGGGGAAGGGGTAGGGTTAGGTTTAGGGTTAGGGTTAGGGTTAGGGGTTAGTTCTAGGGTTTGGGTTAGGGTAGGGTTAGGGGTAGGGTTATTGTTAGGGGTAGGGTTAGGGTTAGGGATAGGGTTAGGGATAGGGTTAGGGTTAGTGCTATGATTAGAGTGAGGGTTAGGGGTAGGGTAGGGGCAGGTTTAGGGGTAGGGTGAGTGGCAGGGTTAGGGTTAGGGTTAGGATTAGAATTAGGGTTAGGGTTAGGGCCAGGGCTAGGGTTAGGTTTAGGGTTAGGATTAGGTTAGGGGTAGGGTTAGGGTTAGGGGTAAAGTTAGGGTTAGGGTTGGGGTTAGGGGTAGAGGTAGGGGTAGGGTTAGGGTTAGGGTTAGGGCTAGGGGTAGGGGTAGGGTTAGGGTTAGGGTTAGGTTTAGGTTTAGGTTTAGGGCTAGGGCTCCGATTAGGGTTAAGGTTAGTGTTAGTGTTAGGGTTAGGGCTAGGGCTAGAGCTAGGGTTAGGGTTACGGTTAGGGCTAAAGCTAGGATTAGGTTTAGGGTTAGGGTTAGGGCTGGGTCTAGGTTTAGGGTTAGGGTTAGGGTTAGGGGTAGGGATAGGTTTAGGTTTAGGGTTAGGGTTAGCGTTAGATGTCGGGTTAGGGTTTGGGTTACGGTTATGGTTCGGGGTAGGATTAGGTTTAGGGTTAGCATTAGGGAAAGGGTTAGGGTTAGGTTTAGGGTTATGGTTCGGGTAGGTTTAGGGTTAGGGTTAGCTCAGGGTAGGGTTAGGGTTAGGGTAGGGGTAGGGTATGGGTAGGGTTACGGTTAGGGTTTTTTTTTAGGGTTAGCTTTAGAGCTAGGGTTAGGGTTAGGTTTACAGTTAAGGTTAGGTGTAGGGCAGGTTTAGGGTTAGGGTAGGGTAGGGTTAGGGTTATGTTTAGGGTTAGGTTGAGGGGAAGGGTTAGGTTAAGGGTTAGGGTTAGAGGTAGTGGTAGGTTAAGGGTTAGGGTTAGGGTTAGGTTAGGGTTAGCATTAGGGTAGGTTTACGGTTAGGGTTAGGGTTAGCGTTAGAGGTAGGGTAGAGTTAGGGTTTGGGTTAGGGTTAGGTTTACGCTTAGGGGTAGGGTTAGGCTTAGAGATAGGATTAGGGTTAGGGGTAGGGTTAGGGGTAATGTTAGGGGTAGGTTTAGGGTAGGTTTAGGATTAGGGGTAGGGGTAGGGTTTGGGTTAGGGTTAGGGTTAGGGTTAGGTGTAAGGGTAGTGTTAGGGTTAGGATGGGGGTTAGGGGTAGGGCTAGGGGTAGGGTTAGGGTTAGGGTTAAGGTTAGGGTTAGGGGTAGAGATAGGGTTAGGTTTAGGGGTAGGTGTAGGGTTAGGTGTAGGGTTAGAATTAGGGCTAGGGCTAGGGTTAGGGTTAGGGTTAGGATTAGGGTTAGCGTTTAGGGTTTGGGATATGGTTAGGGTTAGGGTTAGGGGTAGGTTAGGGTTAGGGTTAGGGGTAGGTTAGGGGTAGGGTAGGGTTAGGGTTAGGTTTAGGGTCAAGGGTAGGGGTAGGGGTAGGGGTAGGTTTAGTGTTAGTTTTAGTTTAGGGTTTAGGGTTAGGGTTGGGTTAGGGTTAGGTGTAGGTTTAGGGTTAAGGTTAGGGTTTGTGGTAGGGTTAGCCGCAGGGGTAGTGGTAGGGGTAGGGCTAGGGTTAGGGTTACGGTTAGGGTAGGGTAAGGGTAGGGTAGGGATAGGGTAAGGGTTAGGGTTCATTTTAGGGTTAGGGGTAGAGTTAGTGCTAGGGCTCGAGTTAGAGATAGGGTTAGGTTTAGGATTAGGGTTAGCGTTTTAGGGTTAGGGTTAGGGAGGTTTAGGGTATGAGTAGGGTTAGTGTTAGGGTTACGGTTAGGGTTAGGTTTATGGTTAGGGTACTGGTAGGGTAGGGTTCGGGTTAGGGCTAGGGCTAAGGCTAGGATTAGGGATAGGGTTATGTTTTGGGATAGCTAGGGTTAGGGGTAGGGTTAGCGTTAGGGTTAGGGTTATGGGTAGGGTTAGGGTTAGGTTAAGGGTTAGGGGTAGGGTTAGGATTAGGGGTAGGGTTAGGTTTAGGGTTAGGGTTAGGATTAAGGTTAGGGTTATTGTTAGGGTTAGGCGTATGTTTAGGGTTAGGGTTAGGGTTAGGGTTGGGTTAATTGTAGGGTTAGGGGTAGGTTTAGGGGTAGGGTTAGGGGTACGGGTAGGGTAAGGGTAAAGGTTAGGGTTAGGGTTAGGGTAGAGTTAGGGCTAGGGTTAGGATTAGGGTTAGGGGTAGGGTTAGGTAGGTTAGGGTTAGGGGTAGGGTAGGTTTGGTTCAGGTTTAGGGTTAGGAATAGTGTTAGGGTTAGGGTTGGGTTTAGCATTAGGGTAGGTTAGGCTTAGGGTTAGGGTTAGGGTTAGGGTTCGGGGTAGGGTCAGGGTTAGGTTTAGGGTTTCGGATAGGGTTAGAGTTAGGTTTAGGGTTAGGGTAGGGTAGGGTTAGAGTTAGGGTTAGGGTTAGGGTTAGGGTTAGGGTTACGTTTAAGGTTAGGGTTAGAACTAGGGTTATGGTTAGGTTTAGGGTTAGAGTTAGGGGTAGGTTTAGGGTTATGGGTAGGGTTAGGGTTAGGGTTAGTGTTAGGGTAGGGGTAGGGTTATGGTTAGGAGGGTAGGGTAGAGTTAGGGTCTGGTTAGCGTTAGGGATAGGGTTAGGGTTAGGGTTACATTTAGGGGTAGGTGTAGGGTTAGGGTTAGGGGTAGGAGTAGGGGTAGGCTTAGGGTGAGGGGTAGGTTTAAGTGTAGGTTTATTGGTAGGGTTAAGTTTAGGGTTAGGGTTAGGTTTAGGTGTACGGGTAGGGTTTAGTTTAGGGTTAGGTTTAGGGTTAATGGTTAGTGTGATTGGTAGGGTTAGGCTTATGGTTAGGGTTAGGGGTAGGGGTAGGGTTAGGGGTAGAGGTAGGGTTATGGTTAGGGTTGGGATTGGGGTAGGGTTAGGGTTGGGGTTAGGGTTAGGTTTATGTCTAAAGTTAGGTTTAGGGTTAGGTTTAGTGTTAGGGTTAGAGTTAGGGTTAATGTTCGGGGTAGGTGTAGGTGAAGGAGTAGGGGTAGGGTTGGGGTTAGGGTTAGGGTTAGGGTTAGAGGTAGGGTGGGTTTAGGGTTAGGGTTAGGGTTAGGGTTACGGTTAGAAGTAGGGTTAGGTTAAGGAATAAGTTTAGGTTATTGTTAGGTTAGGGTTAGGTTAGGGGTACGGTTAGGGTTAGGGTTAGGTTTAGGGTATGGTTAGGGTTACGGTTAGGATTAGGGTTACAGTAGGGTATGGTTAGGGTTAGGGTTAGGGGTAGGGGTAGGGTTATGGTTAGGGTTAGGAGTAGAGTTAGGGCTAGGGCTAGAGTTAGGGTTAGGGGTAGGGTTAGGATTAGGTGTAGCGTTTTAGGATAGTGTTAGGGTTAGGGTTAGTGTTAGGGTTAGTGTTAGAGGTTAGGGTTAGGGTTAGGGTAGGGTTAGAGTTAGGGTTACGGTTAGAAGTAGGTTAGGTTAAGAATAAGTTTAGGGTTATTGTTAGGTTAGGGTTAGGGTTAGGGGTACGGTTAGGGTTACGGTTAGATTTAGGGTATGGTTAGGGTTACGGTTAGGATTAGGCTTACAGTTAGGGGTATGGTTAGGGTTAGGGTTAGGGGTAGGGGTAGGGTTATGGTTAGGGTAGGAGTAGAGTTAGGGCTAGGCTAGAGTTAGGGTTAGGGGTAGGGTTAGGATTAGGTGTAGCGTTTTAGGGATAGTGTTAGGGTTAGGGTAGGGTAAGGGTTAGTGTTAGGGGTTAGGGTTAGCGTTAGGGTTAGGGTTAGGGGTAGGTGTAGGGTTAGGGGTAGGGTTAGGTTTAGGGTTAAGGGTAGGGGTAGGGGTAGGGGTAGTGTACGGTAAGGGTTAGTTTAGGGGTAGGGTTAGGGTTAGGTTAGGTTTTGGGTTAAGTGTAGGGTTAGGTGTAGTTTTAGGGTTAGGGTTAGGGATAGGGGTAGGGTAGGGGTAGGGGTACGGTTAGGGTTAGGGTTAGGGGTAGGGTTAAGGGTAGGGTTACGGGTAGGGGTAGGGGTAGGGTTAGGGTAGGATTAGGGTTAGCGGTAGTTGTATGTGTTGGTTAGGTTTAGTTTTAGGGTTAGGGCAGGGGTAGGGGTAGGGGTGGGGTAGGTTTAGGTTTAGGGTTAGGGGTAGCAGTAGGGTTAGGGTTAGGGTTAGGGTTAGGGTTAGGGTTAGGATTAGGGTTAGGGTTTTAAGGTTAGGGTTAGGGTTGGTGTAGGGGTAGGGTTAGGATTAGGGTTAGGGTTAGGGTCAGGGTAGTGGTAGGGTAAGTGTTAGGGTTAGGGTTAGGGGTAGGGTTAGGGGTAGAGTTGGGCTAGGGCTAGGGTTAGGGTTAGTGTAGGGGTAGGGTTAGCGCTAGGGTAGGATTAGGGTTAGGGTTAGGGTTACGGTTAGGGGTAGGGGTAGGGTTAGGTTTAGGTTAGGGTTAGGATTAGGTTAGGGTTTGGAGCAGTGGCAGGGTAGGATTGAGTTAGGTTTACGGTTATGGGTAGGGTTAGTTTTAGGGTTAGCGTTAATTTTAGGGGTAGGCGTATGGTTAGGGTTAGGAGTAGGGGTAGGGTTAGGGATAGGGGTAGGGTTAGGGTTAGGGTTAGGAGTAGGGGTAGGGGTAGGATTAGGTTTAGGGTTAGGGGAAGGGGTAGGGGTAGGGTTGGGGTTAGGGTAACAGTTAGCGGTAGGGTTAGGGTTAGGGTTAGGGTTAGGTTTAGGGGAAGGGTTAGGGTTAGGGTTAGGGTTAGCTTTAGGGGTAGGTTTAGGGTTAGGTTTAGGGTTAGCGATAGGGGTAGGGTTAGGGTTAGGGTTACAGTTAGGGTTAGGGTAGGATGAGCGTTAGAGTTAGGGTTAGGGTTAGAGTTACGTTTAGGTGTAGGGTTAGGGTTAGAGTTAGGGTTAGGGTTAGGGTAGGGTAAGGGGTAGGGTTAGGGGTAGGGTTAGGGGTAGGGATAGGGTTAGGGTTAGGGGTAGGGGTAGGTTTTGGGTTTGCATTAGGGTTAGGGGTAGGGGTAGGGGTAGGGCTAGGGGTAGGGTTAGGGATAAGGATAGGGTTAGGGGTAGAGTTAGGTTTAATGTTAGGGTTAGAGGTAGTGGTAGGGGTGGGTTTAGGTTTAGGGTTAAGGTTAGGGTTAGGGGTAGAGTTAAGGTTAGGGTTAGCAGTTGGGGTAGGGTTAGGGTTAGGGGTAGAGTTAGGGCTAGGGCTAGTGTTAGGGTTATGGGTAGGGTTAGGGTTAGGGTTAGGTGTAGGGTTAGGGTTAGGGTTAAGGTTAGGGTTAGGGGTAGGAGTAGGGGTAGGTGTAGGGGTAGGGTTAGGTTTAGGGTTAGGGGCAGTGGTAGGGGTAGGGTTAGGTTTAGGGTTAAGGTTAGGGTTAGGGGTAGAGTTAGGGTTAGGGTTAGGGGTAGGGGTAGAGTTAGGGTTAGGGGTAGAGTTAGGGCTAGGGCTAGGGTTAGGGGTAGGGGTAGGGTCAGGATTAGGGTTAGGGGTAGGGTTAGGGATAGGGGTAGGGTTAGGGTTAGGGTTAGGTGTAGGGGTAGCGGTAGGGTTAGGGGTAGGGGTAGGGTAGGGTAGGTGTAATGTTATGGTTGGGGTTGGGTTAGGGGAGTGTTAGTGTTAGTATTAGGGTTAGGGTTAGGTGTAGGGTTAGGTGTAGCGTTAGGGTTAGGTTTAGGTTTAGAAATAGGGTTAGAGGTAGGGGTAGGGTTAGGGTTAGGGGTAAGGTTAGGGGTAGGGTTAGGGTTAGGGGTAGGGGTAGGGGTAGAGTTAGGTCTAGGGCTAGGGTTAAGTTTAGGGTTAGGATTAGGATTATTGTTAGCGTTTTAGGGTTAGGGTTAGGGTTCAGGTTAGGGGTAGGGGTAGGGGTAGATGTAGGGTAAGAGTTAGGGTTAGGGTTAGGGGTAGGGGTAGAGTTACGTCTTGGGCTAGGGTTAGGTTTAGGGTCAGGGTTAGGATTAGGGTTAGCGTTTTAGGGTTAGGGTTAGGGTTCAGGGTAGGGGTAGGGGTAGGGGTAGGAGAGGGGTAGGGATAGGGTTAGGGTTAGGGTTAGGGTCAGGGGTAGGAGTATGGGTAGGGTAAGGGTTAGGGTTAGGGTTAGCGTTAGGGGTGGGCTTAGGGTTTGGGTTACGGTTACGGTTCGTGGTAGGATTAGGTTTAAGGTTAGCGTTAGGGAAAGGGTTAGGGTTAGGGTTAGGGTTATGGTTCTGGGTAGGGTTAGGGTTAGGTTTAGCCTAAGGGGTAGGGTTAGGGGTTGGGTTAGGGTTACTGTTTTTTTCGGGCTTAGCGTTAGATCTAGGGTTAGGGTTAGGTTTACAGTTACTGTTAGGTGTAGGGTTAGTTTTAGGTTTAGGGGTAGGGGTAGGGTTAGGGCTAGGGTTAGGGTTAGGTTTAGGGAAGGTTTAGGTTTAGGGTTAGGGTTAGGGGTAGTGGTAGGTTTATTGTTAGGGTTAGGGTTACTGTTAGGGATAGGGTTAGGTTTAGGTTTAGGTTTACAGTTAGGGGTAGGGTTAGGCTTAAAGATAGGGTTAGGGTTAGTGTTAGGGTTAGGTGTAGGGTTAGGTGTAGCGTTAGGGTTAGGGTTTGGTTAGGAATAGGGGTAGAGGTAGGGGAGGGTTAGGGTTAGGGGTAGGGTTAGGGGTAGGTTAAGGGTTAGGTTTAGGGTTAGGGGTAGGGGTAGGGTAAGGGTTAGGGTTAGGGTTAGGTGTAGGGGTAGAGTTACATCTAGGGCTAGGGTTAGGTGTAGGGTTAGGGTTAGGATTAGGGCTAGGGCTAGAGTTAGGGTTAGGGTTAGGTTTAGGATTAGGGTTAGCCTTTTAGGGTTAGAGTTAGGGAGGGTTAGGGTTAGGGGTAGGGTTAGGGTTAGGGGTAGGGGTAGGGGTAGGGGTACGGGTAGGGGTAGGGTTAGGGTTATGGCTAGGGCTAAGGCTAGGATTAGGGATAGGGTTAGGGTTTTGGATAGGGCTAGGGTTAGGGTTAGGGTTAGGGTTAGTGTTATGGGTAGGGTTAGGGTTAGGTTAAGGGTTAGGGTTAGGGTTAGGTTTAGGGGTAGGGTTAGGTTTAGGGTTAGGGTTAGGATTAGGGTTAGGGTTAGCGTTATGTGTAGGTTTAGGGTTAGGGTTACGGTTACGGTTAGGGGTAGGGTTAGGGTTAGGGTTAGGGTTACAGTTAGGGTTAGGGTTATGGTTAGGGTTAGAGTTATTGTTAGGGTTAGGCATAGGGTTAGGGATAGGGTTAAAGTTAGGGGTAAGGATATGGTTAGGTTTAGGGTTAGGGTTAGGTGTAGGGTTAAGGGGAGGGTTAGGGTTAGGATTAGGTTTAGGGTTTGGAGGAGGGGTAGTGGTAGGATTTGGTTTAGGTTTAGGGTTATGGGTAGGGTTAGGTTTAGGGATAGCGTTAGTTTTAGGGGTAGGGTTAGGTTTATGGTTAGAGTTAGGATTAGGGTTAGGGTTAGGGTTAGGGGTAAGGTTAGGGTTGGGTTTAAGTTAGGGTTCGGGCTAGGGCTAGGCTTAGGGTTAGGGTTAGGGTTAGGTATAGGTGTAGGGGTTGGGTTAGGGTTAGGGTTAGGGTTAGGGGAAAGGGTAGGGTTAGGGGTAGGGGTAGGGGTAGGGGAGTGTTAGGCTTAGGGGTAGGGGTAGGGATAGGGTTGGGGAAGGGGTAGGGGTAGGGTTAGGATTAGGGTAACAGTTAGGGTTAGGGTTAGGGTTAGGGTTAGGGTTAGGGTAAGGGTTAGGGATAGGGTTAGGGTTAGGGTAGTAATAGGGTTAGGGTTAGGGTTAGGTTTAGGGTTAGCTTTAGGGGTAGGTTTAGGGTTAGGGTTAGTGTTAGCTTTAGGTGCGGGTTAGGGTTAGGGTTACAGTTAGGGTTAGGGTAGGGTGACGGTTAGGGTTAGGGTTACGTTTAAGTATAAGGTTAGGGTTAGAATAAGCATTAGGGTTAGGGTAGGGTAAGTGGTAGGGTTAGGGGTAGGGTTATGGGTAGGGTTAGGTTTAGGGGTAGGGGTAGGGGTAGGTTTTGGGTTTGGGTTAGGTTTAGGATATGGTTAGGGGTAGGGTTAGGGGTAGGGTAAGGTTTAGGGTTAGGGGTAGTGGTAGGGGTGGGGTTAGGGTTAGAGTTAAGTTTCGGGTTAGGGGTAGAGTTAGGGTTCGGGTTAGCGGTAGGGGTAGGTTTAGGGTTAGGGGTAGAGTTAGGGCTAGGGCTAGTGTTAGGGTTAGGGGTAGGGTTAGGATTAGGGGTAGGGTAGGGGTAGGTTTTGGGTTTGAGTTAGGGTTAGGATTATGGTTAGGGGTAGGGGTAGGGGTAGGGTTAGGTTTGGGGTTAGGGGTAGTGGTAGGGTTTTGGTTAGGGTTAGGGTTAAGTTTAGGTTTAGGGGTAGAGTTAGGTCTTGGGCTAGTGTTAGGGTTAGGGGTAGGGTTAGGGTTAGGGTTAGCGTTTTAGGTTTAGGGTTAGGCTTAGGGTTAGGGTTAGTGGAGGGGTTAGGGTTAGGGGTAGGTGTAGGGGTAGTGTTATGGTAAGGGTTGGGTTAGGGGTAGGGTTAGGGTTAGGGTTAGTGTTAGAGTTAGTGTTAGGTGTAGGGTTAGGTGTAGGGTTAGGGTTAAGGTTAGGGTTTGGGGTAGGGTTAGAGTTAGGGGTAGGGTTAGGGTTAAGGGTAGGGTTAGGGTTAGGGTTAGGGTTAGGGCTAGGGGTAGGGTTAGGTTTTGTGTTAGGCGTAGGGGTAGGGTAAGGGTTAGGGTAGGGTTAGGGTTAGGGGAAGAGTTATGGCTAGGGTTAGCGTTAGGTTTAGGGTTAGGGTTAGGATTAGGGTTAGCGTTTTAGGGTTAGGGTTAGGGGTAGGGGTAGGGGTAGGGGTAGGGTTGGGGTTAGGGCTAGGGTTAGGGTTAGGGTTAGGGGTAGGAGACGGGGTAGGTTTATGGTTAGGGATAGGGTTAGGGTTAGTGTTAGGGTTAGGGCTAGAGTTATTGTTAGGGTTAGGTTTAGGATTAGGTTTAGCGTTTTAGGGTTAGGGTTAGGGAGGGTTAGGGTTAGGCGTAGGGGTAGGGGTAGATGTAGTTTTAGGTTTAGGGTTAGGGTAAGGAGTAGGGTTAGGATAGGGTTAGGGTTAGTGGTAGTGGTAGGGTTAGGGTTAGGGTTAGGGTTAGGGATAGGGTTAGAGTTAGGGTTAGGTGTAGGGGTAGGTTTAGGGTTAGGGTTAGAAATAATTGTAGCGTTAAGGTTAGGGTTAGGATAGGGGTAGGGTTAGGGTTAGGGTTAGGATTAGGGTTAGGGTTAGCGTTAGGGGTAAGGTTAGGGTTAGGATTAGGTTTAGGGTTACGGTTAGGGCTAGGGTTAGGGTTAGGTTTAGGATTAGGCTAGGGCTAGGGTTAGGGTTAGGGTTAGGTTTAGGATTAGGCTAGGGCTAGGGTTAGGGTTAGGGTTAGGTTTAGGGCTAGGGCTAGGGTTAGGTTTAGGCTTAGGGTTAGGGTTAGGATTAGTATTAGGGTTAGGGTATTAAGGTTAGGGTTATGGTTAGGGTTAGGGGTAGGGTTACGGTTAGGGTTAGAAGTTATACTTAGGGTTAGGGGTAGGGTAAGTGTTAGGGTTAGGGGTAGGGGTATGGTTTGGATTACGGTTAGGTTTAGGGTTAGGTTTAACGTTACGGGTAGGGTTAGGGTTAGGGTTAGGTTAGGGTTAGGGTTAGGGTTAGGTTTAAGGTTAGGGTTAGGTTTATGGGTAGGGTTAGGGTTAGGGTTAGGCGTAGGTGTAGGGGTAGGTGTAGGTAAGGGCTAGGGGTAGTGGCAGAGTTAGGTTTAGTGTTAGGGTTAGGATTAGGATTAGGGTTAGGGTTAGGGTTAGGTTAGCGTTACGGGTAGGTTTAGGGTTAGGTTTAGGGTTAGCGTTAGGGGTAGGGTTAGGGTTAGGGTTACAGTTAGGGTTAGGGTAGGGTGAGGGATAGGGTTAGGGTTAGGGTTAGGGTTAGGGTTACGTTTAGGTGTAGGGTTAGGGTTAGAATTAGGGTTAGGGTTAGGTGTAGGGTAGGGTTAGGGGTAGGGGTAGGTTTTGGGTTTGGGTTAGGGTTTGGGTTATGGTTAGGGTAGGGGTAGGGGTAGGGTTAGGTTTAGGGTTAGGGGTAGTGGTAGGGGTGGAGTTATGGTTAGGTTTAAGTTTAGGGTTAGGTGTAGAGTTAGGGTTAGGGTTAGCGGTAGGGGTAGGTTTGGGGTTAGGGGTAGAGTTAGGGCTAGTGCTAGTGTTAGGGTTAGGGGTAGTGTTAGGATCAGGGTTAGCGTTCTAGGGTTAGGGTTAGGCTTAGGGTTAGGGTTAGGGGTAGTGTTATGATTAGGGGTAGGGTTAGGGTTAGGGTTAGGGGTAGGTGTAGGGGTAGGGTAGGGTTAGGGTAAGGGTTGGGTTAGGGGTAGGGTTAGGGTTAGGGTTAGGTGTAGGGTTAGGTGTAGGATTAGGTTTAAGGTTAGGGTTTTGGGTAGGGTTAGAGATAGGTGTAGGGTTAGCGTTAGGGTTAGGGGTAGGGTTAGGTGTAGAGTTAGGTTTAGGGTTAGGCATAGGGTTAGGGTAAGGGTTAGGATAGGGTTAGGGTTAGGGGTAGAGTTAGGGCTAGGGCTATGGTTAGGGTTAGGGTTAGGGTTTGGATTAGGGTTAGGGTTTTAGGGTTAGGGTTAGGGTTAGGGGTAGGGTAGGGGTAGGGGTAGGGTTGGGGTTAAGTTTAGTGTTAGGGGTAGGGGTAGGGTATGTTTAAGGTTAGGGATAGGGTTAGGGTTAGGGTTAGTGTTAGGGGTAGGGGTAGGGGTAGGGGTAGGGGTAGTTTCAGTGCTGGGTTAGGGTTAGGCGTAGGGGTAGGGGTAGGGTTAGTTTTAGGTTTAGGGTTAGGGTAAGGGGTAGGGTTAGGGATAGGGTTAGGGTTAGTGGTAGGGGTAGGGTTAGGGTTAGGGTTAAGATTAGGGATAGGGTTAGAGTTAGGGTTATGGGTAGGGGTAGGTTTAGGGTTAGGATAGGGTAGGGTTAAGGTTAGGGTTAGGGATAGGGGTAGGGTTAGGTTTAGGGTTAGGATTAGGGTTAGGGTTAGTGTAAGGGGTAGGGTTAGGGTTAGGATTAGGGTTAGGGTTAGGGTTAGGGGTAGGGGTAGGTGTAGGGGTCGGGTTAGGGTTAGGGTTAGGGGTAGTGGTAAGGGTCGGGGTAGGGGTAGGGTAGGTGTAGGGGTAGGGGTAGGGGTAGGGTTAGAGTTATGCTTAGGGTTAGGATTAGGTGTAGGGTTAGGGTTATGTGTAGGGGTAGGGGTAGGAGTAGGGTTAGGGTTAGGGTTAGGGATAGGGTTAGGGTTACAGTAAGGGTAGTGTTAGGTTTAAGTTTAGTGTTTGGAGTAGGGTTAGGGTTAGGTTTACGGTTAGGGGTAGGGTTAGGTTTAGGGTCAGGGTTAGGATTAGGGTTAGCGTTAGGGTTAGGGTTAGGGTAAATGTTAGGGTTAAGGAAGGGTTAGGGTTAGGGTTAGGGTTACTGTTACGATTAGGGGTAGGGTTACGGTTACGATTAGGGGTAGGGTTAGGGTTAGGGTTTGGGTTAAGGTTAGGGCTAGTGCTAGGGTTAGGGTTAGGGTTAGGATTAGGCTAGGGCTAGGGTTAAGGTTAGGGTTAGGTTTAGGGCTAGGGCTAGGTTAGGTTTAGGGTTAGGGTTAGGGTTAGGATTAGTATTATGGTTAGGGTATTAAGGTTAGGGTTATGGTTAGGGTTAGGGGTAGGGTTACGGTTAGGGTTAGGGGTATAGTTAGGGTTAGGTGTAGGTTTAGGGTTAGGGATATCGGTAGGGGCGTGGTTTGGGTTACGGTTAGGTTTAGGGTTAGGGTTAGTGTTAGGGGTAGGTTTAGGGTAAGGTTAGGTTACGGTTAGGGTTAGGGATAAGGTTAGGGTTAGGATTAGGTTTAAGGTTAGGGTTAGGGTTATGGGAAGGGTTAGGGTTAGGGTTAGGGTAGATGTAGGGGTAGGGTTAGGGGTAGGGGGTGGTGGCAGAGTTAGAGGTAGGGTTAGGGTTAGAATTAGGATTAGAGTTAGGGTTAGGGTTAGGGTTAGGTTTAGGGCCAGGGCTAGGGTTAGGTTTAGGGTTAGGGTTAGGTTAGGGGTAGGGTTAGGGTGAGGGGTAAAGTTAGGGTTAGGGTTAGCGTTACGGGTATAGGTAGGGGTAGGGTTAGAGTTAGGGCTAGGGGTAGGGGTAGGTTTAGGGTTAGGGTTAGGGTTAGGTTTAGGTTTAGGGCTAGGGCTCCGATAAGGGTTGAGGTTAGTGTTAGCGTTAGGGTTAGGGCTACGGCTAGGGCTAGGGTTAGGGTTGCGGTTAGGGCTATAGCTAGGATTAGGTTCAGGGTTAGGGTTAGGGCTTGGGCTAGATTTAGGTTTAGGGTTAGTATTAGCGGTAGGGTTAGGTTTAGGTTTAGGGTTAGGGTTAGCTTTAGGGGTCAGGTTAGGGTTTGAGTTACGGTTACGGTTCGGTGTAGGATTAGGTTTAGGGTTAGCGTTAGGGAAAGGGTTAGGTTTAGGGTTAGGGTTATGGTTCGGGGTAGGGTTAGGGTTAGATTTAGCCTAAGGGGTAGGGGTAGGGTTAGGGTTAGGGTTATTGTTCTGGGTAGGGTTAGGGTTAGGTTTAGCCTAAGGGGTAGGGTTAGGTGTAGGGTTAGGTTTACTGTTTTTTTTAGGCTTAGCGTTAGAGCTAATGTTAGGGTTAGGTTTACAGTTACGGTTAGGTGTAGGGTTAGGTTTAGGGTTTGGGGTAGGGGTAGGGTTAGTGTCAGGGTTAGGGTTAGGTTGAGGGGAAGGTTTAGATTTAGGGTTAGCGTTAGGGGTCGTGGTAGGTTTAGGGTTAGGGTTAGGGTTATGGTTAGGTTAGCATTAGGGGTAGGTTTAGGGTTAGGGTTAGGGTTAGTGTTAGGGGTAGGGTTAGGCTTAGGGTTAGGTTCACGGTTAGGGGTAGGGTTAGGCTTAGAGGTAGGGTTAGATTTAGGGGTAGGGTTAGGGATAATGTTAGGGGTAGGGTTAGGGTTAGGTTTAGAATTAGATGTAGGGGGAGTGTTTGGGTTAGGGTTAGGGTTAGG
>NW_028327770.1:90000-91846 GCF_031878675.1 Megascapheus bottae | reverse complement strand
TAACCCTAATCCTAACCCTAACCTACCCTTAACCCTACACCCAACCCTAACGCTAAACCTAACCCTACCCCTACCCCTAACCGTAACCCTAACCCTAACCCTACCCCTACCCCTAACCGTAACCCTAACCCTAACCCTACCCCTAAGCCTAATCCTAAACCTAAAACTAACCCTATCCCTACCCCTAACCCTAACCCTAACACTAGCCCTACCCCTAACCCTACCCCTAACCCTAACGCTAAACCTAACCCTAACCCTACCCCTAACTGTAACCCTAGCCCTAAACCTAACCCTAAACCTAGCCCTAGCAATAGCCCTAAACCTAACCCTACCCCTACCCCTAACTCTACCCCCAACCCTAACTCTAACCCTATCCCTAATCTACCCATTACCCTAACCCTAACCTAACCATAATCCTAACCCTAACCCTATCCCTAACCCTAACCCTAACCATAACCCTAACTCTCCCACTCCACTTACCCCTACCCTACCCCTACACGTACCCCTACCACTAACCCTAAGGCTAAACCTACCCCTACCCCTACCCATAACCCTAACCCTAACCCTACCTCTTCCCCTACCCTACACCTACCTCTACCCCTACCCCTACCCCTAACCCCACCCCTACCCCTAACCCTAACCCTAAACCTAACCTTAAACCTACACCTAACCATAACCCTTACCCTAACCCTAACCCTACCCTAACCCTAACCGTAACCCTAACCCTAACCCTAACTCTAACCCTAACCCTAACCCTACCACTAACAGTAACCCTAACCTAACCCTAACCCTAAACTTAGCCCTTACCCTAACCCTACCCCTAACCGTAACCCTAACCCTAACCCTACACCCAACCCTACCACTAACCCTAACCCAAACCCTAACCCTAACCCTAACCCTACACCTACACCTAAGCCTAACCCTAACCCTAACCCTAACCCTACACATAAACCTAACCCTAACCTTAAACCTAACCCTAACCCTAACCCTACCCCTAACGCTAACCCTAACTATAAACCTAACCCTAACCAAAACCCTACCCCTACCCCAAACCCTAACCCTAACCCTACCTCTAACCCTACTCCAAACCCTAACCCTAACCCTAACCCTACATCTAACCCTACACCTAACCCTCACCCTAACCCTAACCCTACCCCTAACCCAAACCTTACCCTAACCCTACCCCTACACCTACTCCTAACCCTACCCCTAACCCTAACACGAGCCCTAGCCCTAACTCTACCCCTAACCCTAACCCTACCCCTACCGCTAACCCTAACCCTAACTCTACCCCTAACCGTAACCTTAAACCTAATCCTAACCCCATCCCTACCACTACCCCTAACCCTAAACCTAACCCTACCCCTACCCCTACCCGTAACCCTAACCCTAACCCTATCCCAACCCAAAACCTACACCTACCCATAACCATATCCCTACCCCTAACCCTACCCCTAACCCTATGCCTTACCCTACCCTAAACCTAACCCTAATTCTAACCCTAACCCTACCCCTATCCGTAACCCTAACCCTAACCCTACACCCAAACCTACCTCTAACCCTAACCCTAACCCTAACCCTAACCGAAACCGTAAACCTAACCCTAACCCTACCCCGAACCGTAAACCTAACCCTAAGCCTAACCCCACCCTAATGCTAAACCCAACCCTAACCCTAACACTATTCCTAACCCTAAACGTAATCCTAACCCTACCCCTACCCGTAACCCTTACCCTAACTCTACCCCTAACCCTAATCCTAGCCCTAGCCCTAACTCTACCCCTAAACCTAACCCTAACCTTTACCCTTACCCTACCCCTACCCCTAACCCTACTCCTAACCCTAC
>NW_028327770.1:82500-85000 GCF_031878675.1 Megascapheus bottae | reverse complement strand
CCTAAACCTAAACCTAGCCCTAGCCCAAACCCTAACCCTAAACCTAATCGTAGCTCTAGCCCTAACCGTAACCCTAACCCTAGCCCTAGCCCTAACTCTAACGCTAACAATAAGCTTAACCCTAATCGGAGCCCTAGCCCTAAACCTAAACCTAACCCTAACCCTAACCCTAACCCTAACCCTACCCCTACCCCTAGCCCTAACCCTAACCCTAACCCTACCCCTACCTCTACCCCTAACCCTAACCATAACATTAACTTTACCCCTAACCCTAACCCTACTCCTAACCTAACCCTAACCCTAAACCTAACCCTAGCCCTGGCCCTAACCCTAAGCCTAACCCTAACCCTAATCCTAATCCTAACCCTAACCCTAAACCTGTCACTACCCCTACTCCTAACCCTACACCTACCCCAACCCTAACCCTCACTCTAATCATAGCACTAGCCCTAATCCTAAACCTAATCCTACCCCTAACCCTAATCTTAACCCTAACCCTAACCCTACCCCTACCCCTACCCCTAACGCTAACATTACCCCTAACCCTAACCCTAGCCCTAACCCTAACCCTAACCCTAAACCTAAACCTAACCCTAACAATACCCCTAGCCCTAGCCCTAAATCAAAACCTGACCCTAAACCTAACCCTAATCCTAGCCCTAACCCTAACCCTAACCCTGACCCTAACCCTAGCCCTAGCCCAAACCCTAAACCTACCCCTACCCCTAACCCCAACCCTACCCCTAACCCTACCCCTACCCCTAACTCTAACCCTAAACCTAACCCTACACCTACCCCTAACCCTAACCCAAACCCTAACCCTAACCCTAACACTAATCCTAACCCTACCGCTAACCCTAACCCTACCCCTAACCCTAACTCTAACCATAACCCTAACCCTATCCCTAAAACCCTAATACTAATCCTAACCCTAACCCTAACCCTAATCCTAACCCTAGCCCTAGCCCGAACTCTACCCCTAACCCTAACCCAAACCCTAACCCAAATCGTAACCCTAACCCTAACCCTAACCCTACCTCTAACCCTAACCCTAACCCTACCCCTAACCTAACCCTAACCCTAACCCTAATCCTACTCCTACCCCTAACCCTAACCCAAAATATAACCCTAACCATAACCTTAACCCTAACCCTAACCCTACCGTAACCTTAACCCTAACCCTACCCCTATCCCTAACTCTAACCCTAAACCTAAACCTAACCCTAACCCTAAACCTTCCCCTAACCCTACCCCTAATCCTAACCCTAACCCTACCCCTAATCCTAACCCTAACCCTAACCCTAACCTTAACCCTACCACTAACCCTACCTCTAACCATACCCCTACCCCCAAACCTAACCAAAACCCTAACCCTAATCCTACCCATAAACCTAACTCAACCCCTAACCCTATTCCTAACCCTAACCCTTACCCTACCCCTACCCCTAATCCTGCCCCTAACCCTACCCCTAACCCTAACCCTACCCCTAACCCTAACCATACCCCTAACCCTAACCCTAACACAAACCCCATCCCTACCCCTACCCCTAACCCTAATCCCACGCCTAACCCTAACAATAACCCTAACCCTAAACCTAAACCTAACCCTAACCCTACCCCTACCGTAATTCTAACCCTAACCCTACCCCTAACCTGACCCTAACCCTAATCCTAACACTAACCCTAACCCTACCCCTATCCCTAAGCTAACCCTACCCCTACCCCTAACCCTAACCCTAAACCTACCCCTAACCCTACCCCTAACTCTAACCCTAAACCTAAAACTACCCCTACCACTACCCCTATGCCTAACCCTAACACTAACCCTAACCCTAACCCTACCCCTACCCCTACCCTTAACCCTAACACTAACCCTAACCCTATCCGTAACCTTAATCTACCCATACGCCTAATCCTAACCCTAACCCTACAACTACCCCTAACCTTACCCCTGACCCTAACCCTAACCCTAAACCTACCCCTACCCCTAACCTACCCCTACCCCTACCCCTATCCATAACCCTAACAATAAAAAGCTAACCCTAATCCTAACCCTAACCCTAACCCTAGCCCTAGCCCTAACTCTACCCCTACCCCTAACCCTAACCCTAACCCTACCCCTACCCTTACCCTAACACTAACCCTAACCTTAACCCTAACCCTAACCCTAACCCTAAACCTAGCCCTAGCCCTAACTCTACCCCTACCCCTAACCCTAACCCTACCCCTACCCCTAACCCTAACCCTAACCCTACCCCTTCCCCTACCCCACCCCTACACCTACCCCTAACCCTGACTCTACCCCTACCCCTACCACTACCCCTAACACTAACCCTTCCCCTAACCCTAACCCTAAACCTAGCCCTATCCCTAACCCTAACCTAAACCCAACCGTAACCCTACCCCTAACCCTAACCCTAACCCTAATCCTAACCCTAATCCTAAACCTAACGTTAATCCTACCCCTACCCCTAACCCTACCCCTACTCCTAACCCTAAC
>NW_028327770.1:65000-77500 GCF_031878675.1 Megascapheus bottae | reverse complement strand
CTAAGCCTAAACCTAACTCTACCCCTAACCCTAACCTTAACCCTAACCCTACCCCTACCCCTAAACCTAAACCTAACCCTAACCCCACCCCTACACCTAACCGTAAACCTAACCCTAACCCTAATCCAAACCCTACCCCTACCCTAATCCTAACCCTACCCCTAACCCTACCCCTAACCCTACCCCTAACCCTACCCCTACCCCTAACCCTAACTCTAAGCCTAATCCTACCCCTAACCGTAACCTAACCCTAACCCTAACCCTGACCCAAACTTACCCCTAATGCTGACCCTAACCCTAACCCTAAACCTACCACTACCCCAACCCTAACCCTAAACCTAACCCTTCCCCTCAACCTAACCCTAACCCTAACCCTAACCCTACCCCTACTCCTAACCCTAAACCTAACCCTACACCTAACTGTAACCGTAAACCTAACCCTAACCCTACCCCTAACCATAACCCTAACCCTTACCCTAACCCTACCCCTTAGGCTAACCCTAACCCTAACCCTACCCCGAACCGTAACCCTAACCCTAACCCTAACCCTTTCCCTAATGCTAACCCTAAACCTAATCCTACTCCAAACCGTAACTGTAATCCAAACCGTTACCCTACCCCTAACGCTAACCCTAACCCTAACCCTAACCCTACTCCTACCACTAACCTAACCCAAAACTTACCCCTAACCCAAACCTTAACCCTAACCCTAACCCTAACCGTAACCCTACCCCTATCCCTAAACGTAACCCTAACCCTAACCCTAACCCTAACCCTAACCCTATCCCTACCCTTACCGCTACCCCTAACGCTAACCCTACCCCTAACCCTAAACCTAGCCCTAACCCTAACCCTAACCCTAACCCTAAACCTAACCCTAACCCTACCCCTAGCCCATGCCCTAAATCAAAACCTAACCCTAACCCTCACCCTAATCCTAGCCCTAGCCCTAACCCTAACACTACCCCTAACCCTAGACCTAGCCCTAACTCTACACCTACCACTAACTCTAACCCTAACCTTAACACTTACCCTACCACTAACCCTACCCCTAACCCTAACCCTACCCCTTACCCTACCTCTAACCCTAACCCTAACCCTACCCCTACCCCTAACCCTAACCCTACCTCTACCCCTAACATTAACCCTAACCCTACCCCTACCCCTAACCCTACCCCTACCCCTAATCCTAACACTAAACGCTAACCCTAATCCTAACCCTAACCCTAACCCTTACCCTCCCCCTAACCCAACCCTAACCCTAACCCTTCCCCTACCACAACCCCTACCCGTAACCCTAACCCTAACCCTACCCCTAACCCTAACTCTACCCCTAACCCTAACCCTAAGCCTAACCCTAAACCTAAAACCCTAACCCTAATCCTAACCTACCCGTAACCCTAACCTTAGCCCTAGCCCTAACTCTACAAATAACTCTAACCTTAGCCTACCCCTAACCCTAACCCTAACTCTAACCCTAACCCTAACATTAACCCTAACCCTAACCCTAACCCTAAACAAATAAAAATAACTACTAAAGTAACATACCCCTAACTAAACGATACCCTAACCCTACCCCTAACCCAACCCACCCCCTCCCCTACTCCCTACCCCCCTAACCCACTCCCTACCCCTAACCCCTCACCCCTCACCCCTACCCCCTCCCCCTACCCCTCCCACCCCCTACCCCCTCACCCCTCCCCCCCCCATCCCCAATCCTCACCCTCACCCCTACCCCTCCCCACCCCAACCCCTCACCCCCTACCCCTACCCCAACCCACCCCCTACCCACCCCTCACACCTACCCCTTCCCCTCCCCTACCCCTACCCCCCACCCACCCCCCCCCCTCCCACCAACCCCTACCCCCCCTACCCCTCCTCCCACCCTACCCTCCCACCCCCTACCCCTTCCCTACCCCTAACCCTAACCCCTAGCCCCTACCTCCTAGCCCAACCCTAACCCTAACCACCCCAACCATAACCATACCCCTACCCCTAACCCTAACCTAATCCTAACTCACACATTAACCCTACACCTACCCCTACCCCTACCCCTACCCCTAACCCTAATCCTACACATACCCCTAAAACTAACGCTAACCCTAACCCTAACACTTACCCTACCACTACCCCTACCCCTAACCCTAACCCTACCCCTTACCGTACCTCTAACCCTAACCCTATACCTACCCCTAACCCTAACCATAACCCTACCACTAACCCTAACCCTAACACAAACCCGATCCCTAACCCTAACCCTAACCCTAACCCTAACAATAACCCTAACCCTAACCTTAACCCTAACCCTAACCCTAACCCTACCCCTAACCCTAACCCTAACCCTACCCCTAAACCTAAGCCTAACCCTCACCCTACCCGTACCCCTACACCTAACCCTACCCCAAACCCTAACCCTAATCCTAAACCTAAACCTAACCAAAACTCTAACCCTAACCCTGACCCTAACCCTAACCCTAACCCTAACCCTAATCCTAACCCTAAACCTAACCCTACCCCTAAACCTAAACCTTAACCTAACCCTACACCTAACCAAAACTCTAATACTAACCCTAACCCAACCGCTAAACTAAAACTAACCCTACCCCTACCCCTACCCCTACCCCTACCCCTACCCCTACCCCTACCCCTGACCCTAAACCTAAACCTAACCCTACCCCTACCCCTAACCTACCCCTACCCCTTCCCCTAAACCTAACCCTAAAACGCTAACCGTAATCCTAAACCTAACCCTAACCCTAACACTAGCCCTAGCCCTAATTCTAACCCTACACCTAACCTTACCCCTACCCCTAAGCCTAAACCTAACTCTACCCCTAACCCTAACCTTAACCCTAACCCTACCCCTACCCCTAACCCTAAACCTAACCCTAACCCCACCCCTACACCTAACCGTAAACCTAACCCTAACCCTAATCCAAACCCTACCCCTACCCTAATCCTAACCCTACCCCTAACCCTACCCCTAACCCTACCCCTAACCCTACCCCTACCCCTAACCCTAACTCTAAGCCTAACTCTACCCCTAACCGTAACCCTAACCCTAACCCTAACCCTACCCCTTACGCTAACCCTAACCCTAACCCTAAACTTACCCCTAATGCTGACCCTAACCCTAACCCTAAACCTACCACTACCCCTAACCCTAACCCTAAACCTAACCCTTCCCCTCAACCTAACCCTAACCCTAACCCTAACCCTACCCCTACACCTAACCCTAAACCTAACCCTACACCTAACCGTAACCGTAAACCTAACCCTAACCCTACCCCTAACCCTAACCCTAACCATTACCCTAACCCTACCCCTTAGGCTAACCCTAACCCTAACCCTACCCCGAACCGTAACCCTAAACCTAACCCTAACCCTTTCCCTAATGCTAACCCTAAACCTAATCCTACTCCGAACCGTAACTGTAACCCAAACCGTTACCCTACCCCTAACGCTAACCCTAACCCTAACCCTTACCCTAACCCTAACCCTACTCCTACCACTAACCTAACCCAAACCTTACCCCTAACCCAAACCTTAACCCTAACCTTAACCCTAACCGTAACCCTACCCCTACCCCTAAACGTAACCCTAACCCTAACCCTAACCCTAACCCTAAACCTTCCCCTAACCCTACCCCTAACCCTAACCCTAACCCTACCTCTACCCCTAACATTAACCCTAACCCTAACCCTACCCATACCCCTAACCCTACCCCTAATCCTAACACTAAACGCTAACCCTAATCCTAACCCTAACCCTAACCCTAACCCTAAACCTCCCCCTAACCCAACCCTAACCCTAACCCTTCCCCTACCCCTACCCCTACCCCTAACCCTAACCCTAACCCTACCCCTAACCCTAACTCTACCCCTAACCCTAACCCTAAGCCTAACCCTAAACCTAAAACGCTAACCCTAATCCTGACCTACCTGTAACCCTAAACTTAGCCCTTTCCCTAACTCTACAACTAACCCTAAACTTAGCCTTAACCCTAACCCTAACCCTAACTCTAACCCTAACCCTAACATTAACCCTAACCCTAACCCTAACCCTACCACTACCCTTAACCCTAAACGTAACCCTACCCCTACCCCTACCGCTAACCCTAACCCTAACCCAAACCCAAACCATACCCCTACTCCTACCCATAACCCTACCCCTAACCCTAACCCTAACCCTACCCTAACCCTACCCCTACCCCTTCCCCTAACCCTAAAACTAACCCTAACCCTAACCCTAATCCTAACCCTAACCCTACCCCTTCCCCAACCCTACCCCTACCCCTACCCTACCCCTACCCCTAACCCTAACCCTACCCCTACCCCACCCCTACTCCTAACCCTACCCCTTCCCCTTACCCAACCCCTACCCCTATACCTAACCCTAACTCTAAGCCTAGCCCTAGCCCTAACCCTAGTCTAAACCCAACCGTAACCCTACCCCTACCCCGAACCCTAAACCTAATCCTAACTCTAACATTAACCCTACCCCTACCCCTACCCCTAACCCTAACCCTAATCCTACCCCTACCCCTAAAACTAACGCTAACTCTAACCCTAACCCTACCCATAACCGTAAACCGAATCCAAACCCTACCTCTAACTCTCCTCCAAACCGTAACCCTAATCCTAACCCTAACCCTACTCTTGACCCTACACCTAAACCTAAACCTAAACCTACCCCTACCCCTACCCCTAACCGTAACCCTAACCCTAATCCTAACCCTAACCCTATCCCTACCCTTACCCCTACCCCTAACTCTAACCCTACCCCTAACCCTAAACCCAGCCCTAACCCTAACCCTAACCCTAACCCTAAACCTAACCCTAACCCTACCCTAGCCCTTGCCCTAAATCAAAACCTAACCCTAACCCTCACCCTAATCCTAGCCCTAGCCCTAACCCTAACACTACCCCTAACCCTAGACCTAGCCCCAACTCTACACCTACCACTAACTCTAACCCTAACCCTAACACTTACCCTACCACTACCCCTACCCCTAACCCTAACCCTACCCCTTACCCTACCTCTAACCCTAACCCTAACCCTACCCCTAACCCTAACCCTAACCCTACGCCTAACCCTAACAATAACCCTAACCCTAACCCTAACCCTAACACTACCCCTACCCCTACCCCTAACCCTAACCTTAACCCTACCCCTAAACCTAACCCTAACCCTCACCCTACCCATACCCCTACACCTAACCCTACCCCAAACCCTAACTCTAACCCTAACCCTAAACCTAACCAAAACTCTAACCCTAACCCTAACCCTAACCCTAACCCTACACCTAACCCTAACCCTAACACTAATCCTAACCCTAAACCTAACCCTACCCCTAAACCTAAACCTTAACCTAACCCTACACCTAACCAAAACTCTAACCCTAACCCTAACCCGACCGCTAAACTAAAACTAACCCTAACCCTACCCCTACCCCTACCCCTACCCCTGACCCTAAACCTAAACCTAACCCCACCCCTACCCCTAACCTACCCCTAACCCTAACCCTAACCATAACCCTAACCCTAAAACGATAACCATAATCCTAACCCTAACCGTAACCCTAACAATAGCCCTAGCCCTAATTCTAACCCTATACCTAACCTTACCCTTACCCCTAAGCCTAAACCTAACTCTACCCCTAACCCTAACCTCAACCCTAACCCTACCCCTACCCCTACCCCTAACCCTAAACCTAACCCTAACCCTACCCCTACACCTTCCTACACCTAACCATACCCTAACCCTAACCCTAATCCAAACCCTACCCCTACCCTAATTCTAACCCTACCCCTAACCCTACCCCTAACCCTACCCCTAACCCTAACCCTAACTCTAAGCCTAACCCTAACCCTAACCGTAACCATAACCCTAACCCTAACCCTACCCCTTACGCTAACCCTAACCCTAACCCTAACCTACCCACTACCCCTAACCCTAACCCTAATAACTACCTTCCCCTCAACCTAACCCTAACTCTAAACTAACCCTACCCCTACTCCTAACCCTAAACCTACCCCTACACCCAACCCTAACCGTAAACCTAACCCTAACCCTAACCCTAACCCTTTCCCTAACGCTAACTCTAAACCTAATCCTACCCCAAACCTTAAGTGTAACCCAAACCGTTACCCTACCCCTAACGCTAACCCTAACCCTAACCCTAACCCTAACCCTACTCCTACCCCTAACCCTAACCCAAACCCTAACCCTAACCCAAACCTTAACACTAACCCTAACCCTAACCGTAACCCTACCCCTACCCAAAACGTAACCCTAACCCTAACCCTAACCCTAACCCTAAACCTTCCCCTAACCCTACCCCTTCCCTAATCCTAACCCTACCTCTACCCCTCACATTAACCCTAACCCTAACCATACCCCTACCCCTACCCTAATCCTAACACTAAACACTAACCCTAATCCTAACCCTAACCCTAACTCTAACCCTAACCCTAACTTAACCCTAACCCTACCACTACCCCTAACCCTAAACGTAACCCTACCCGTAACCCTACCGCTAACCCTAACCCTAACCCAAACCCAAACCATACCCCTATCCAACCCCTACACTACCCTAACCCTAACCCTAACCCTATCCTAACCCTACCCCTACCCCTTCCCCTAACCCTAAACCTAACGCTACACATATCCCTAATCCTAACCCTAACCCTACCCCTTCCCCAACCCAACCCCTACCCCTACACCTACCCCTAACCCTAACCCTAACCCTACCCCACCCCTACCCCTAACCCTACCCCTTCCCCTTCCCCTAACCCTACCCCTTACCCAACCCCTACCCCTATACCTAACCATAACCCTAAGCCTAGCCCTAGCCCTAACCCTAATCTAAACCCACCCGTAACCCTACCCCTACCCCTAACCCTAAACCTAATCCTAACTCTAACATTAACCCTACACCTACCCCTACCCCTACCCCTACCCCTAACCCAAATCCTACCCATTACCCCTAAAACTAACGCTAACCCTAACCCTAACCCTACCCATAACCCTAACCGAACCCAAACCCTACCCCTACCTCTCCTCCAAACCCTAACCCTAATCCTAACCCTAACCTTACTCTTGACCCTACACCTAAACCTAACCCTAAACCTAACAATATCCCTACCCCTAACCATAACCCTAACCCTAACACTAACCATACCCCTAACGCTAACCCTACCCCTACTCCTAACACTAAACTAGCCCTAGCCCTAACTCTACCCCTACCCCTCCCCTAACCCTAACACTAACCCTTACCGTACCACTACCCCTGCACCTAACCCTAACCCTAAACCTAACCCTACCCCTAACCCTAACCCTTACCCTAACCTTAAAAACCCTA
Organism: Megascapheus bottae; assembly: GCF_031878675.1. Classification (NCBI taxonomy): domain Eukaryota; kingdom Metazoa; phylum Chordata; class Mammalia; order Rodentia; family Geomyidae; genus Megascapheus; species Megascapheus bottae. The sequence goes on along the minus strand of NW_028327770.1, from coordinate 70,137 downwards.
ACCCTAATCCTAACCATAACCCTAACCCTAACCCTAGCCCGAGCCCTAAACCCTACCCAACACTTACCCTATCCCTAGCCCTAACCGTAACCCTACCCTAGCCATAAACAAAACCCTAACCCTACCCCGAACCGTAACCCAAACCCTAGCCCTAAACCTACCCCTAACGCTAAACCTACCCCTAAACCTAACCCTACCCATAACCCTAACCCTACCCAAAACACTAACCCTAACCCTAACCCTAAAACCCTAAACCTAATCCTAACCCTAACCCTAACCCTATCCCTAACCCTAGACCTAGCCCTAACTCTACCCCTACCTCTAACCCTAACCCTACCCCTAACCCTAACCATAACCCTACCCCTAACCCTAACCCTAACACAAACCCAATCCCTACCCCTAACCCTAACCCTAACCCTACGCCTAACCCTAATAATAACCCTAACCCTAACCCTAACCCAAACCTAACCCTACCCCTACCCCTAACCCTAAACCTAACCCTAACCCTACCCTACCCCTAACCTAACCCTAACACTCACCCTAACCCCGTAATAACCCTACACCTAACCCTACCCCAAACCCTAACCCTAACCCTAATCCTATACCTAACCAAAACTCTAACCCTAACCCTAACCCTAATCCTAACCCTAAACCTAACCCTACCCCTAAACCTAAACCTTAACCTAACACTACACCTAACCAAAACTCTAACCCTAACCCTAACCCGACCGCTAAACTAAAACTAACCCTAACCCTACCCCTACACCTACCCCTACCCCTGACCCTAACCCTAACCCTAACCCTACCCCTACCCTAACCTACCCCTAACCTACCCCTAACCCTAACCCTAACCCTAAAATGCTAACCGTAATCCTAACGCTAACCCTAACCCTAAACCTAGCCCTAGCCCTAATTCTAACCCTACACCTAACCCTACCCCTACCCCTAAGCCTAACCCTAACTCTACCCCTAACCCTAACCTTAACCCTAACCATACCATTACCCTACCCCTACCCTGACCCTAACCCTAACCCTACCCCTACACCTAACCCTAACCCTAACCATAACCCTAATCCAAACCCTACCCCTACCCTAATCCTAACCCTACCCCTAACCCTACCCCTAACCCTACCCCTAACCCTACCCCTAACCCTGACCTTAACTCTAAGCCTAACCCTACCCCTAACCGTAACCCTAACCCTAACCCTAACCCTAACCCTACCCCTTATGCTAACCCTAACCCTAACCCTAAACTCACCCCTAATGCTGACCCTAACCCTAACCCTAAACCTACCACTACCCCTAACCCTAACCCTAAACCTAACCCTTCCCCTCAACCTGACCCTAACCCTAACCCTAACACTACCCCTACTCCTAACCCTAAACCTAGAACTACACCTAACCGTAACCGAAAACCTAACCCTAACCGAACCTCTAACGCTAACCCTAAAAAAACCCTAACCCTACCCCTACCCCTAATCCTAACCCTAACCCTTACCCTACCCTACCCCTTAGGCTAACCCTAAACCTAACCCTACGCTGAACCTTAACCCTAACCCTAACCCTAACCCTTTCCCTAACGCTAACCCTAACCTAATCCTACACCGAACCATAACTGTAACCCAAACCGTAACCCTACCCCTAATGCTAACCCTAATCCTAACCCTAACCCTAACCCTACTCCTACCCCTAACCCTAACCCAAACCCTAACCCTAACAAAAACCTTAACCCTAACCCTAAACCTAACCGTAACCCTAAACCTAACCCTACCCCTACCCCTAACCATAACCCTAACCCTAACCCTAACCCTAACCCTAAACCTTCCCCTAACTCTACCCCTAAACCTAACCCTAACCCTACCTCTACCCTTAACCCTAACCCTAACCCTAACCCTAACTCTAAACCTACCCCTACCCCTACCCCTACACCTCCCCTAATCCTAACACTAAACGCTACCCTAATCCTAACCCTAACCTTAACCCTAACACTAACCCTAACCCTAAACCTTCCCCTAACCCTAACCCTAACCCTAACCCTAACCATACCTCTACCCTTAACCCTAACCGTAACCCTATCCCTAACCCTAAACCTACCCCTACACCTACCCCTACCCCTAATCCTAACACTAAACGCTAACCCTAATCCTAACCCTAACCCTAACCCTAACACTAACCCTCCTCCTAACCCAACCCTAACCCTAACACTACCCCTACCCCTACCCCTACCCCTAACCGTAACCTACCCCTAACCCTAAATCTACCCCTAACCCTAATGCTAAGCCTAACCCTAACCCTAAAACGCTAACCCTAATCCTAACCTACCCGTAACCCTAACCTTAGCCCTAGCCCTAACTCTACAACTAACCCTAACCTTACCCCTACCCCTAACCCTAACCCTAACTCTAACCCTAACCCTAACATTAACCCTAACCCTAACCCTAACCCTACCACTACCCCTAACCCTAAAGGTAACCCTACCCCTACCCCTACCGCTAACCCTAACCCTAACCCAAACCCAAAACATACCCCTACTACTACCCCTAACCCTACCCCTAACCCTAACCCTAACTCTAACCCTACCCCTACCCCTAACCGTAACCCTAACGCTAATCCTAACCCTAACCCTAACCCTACCCTAACCCTAACCCTAACCCTAACTGTAACCCTAAACCTAACCCTACCCCTACCCCTAACCATAACCCTAACCCTAACCCTAATCCAAACCCTACCCCTACCTAATCCTAACCCTACCCCTAACCCTACCCCTAACCCTACCCCTAACCCTACCCCTACCCCTAACCCTAACTCTAAGCCTAACCCTACCCTAACCGTAACCCTAACCCTAACCCTAACCCTACCCCTTACGCTAACCCTAACCCTAACCCTAAACTTACCCCTAATGCTGACCCTAACCCTAACCCTAAACCTACCACTACCCCTAACCCTAACCCTAAACACCTGACCCTTCCCTCAACCTGACCCTAACCCTAACCCTAACACTACCCCTACTCCTAACCCTAAACCTAGAACTATACCTAACCGTAACCGAAAACCTAACCCTAACCGAACCTCTAACGCTAACCCTAAAAAAAACCCTAACCCTACCCCTACCCTAATCCTAACCCTAACCCTTACTCTACCCTACCCCTTAGGCTAACCCTAAACCTAACCCTACGCCGAACCTTAACCCTAACCCTAACCCTAACCCTTTCCCTAACGCTAACCCTAACCCTAATCCTACCCCGAACCGTAACTGTAACCCAACCGTAACCCTAACCCTAACCCTAACCCTACACCTACCACTAACCTTACCCCTGACTCTAAACCTAACCCCAACCCTACCCCTACCCCTAAACCTACCCTACCCCTACCCCTACCCCTAACCCTAACAATAAAAAGCTAACAATAATACTAACCCTAACCCTAACCCTAACCTACCCTAGCCCTAGCCCTAACTCTACCCCTAACCCTAACTACCCCAACCCTACCCCTAACCTCCTAACCCTAACCCCTAAAACTAACCCTAACACTAACCCTACCCTCTACCAACCTAACGCCTAACCCTACCTACCCTAACCCTACCTCTACCCCTAACCCTAATTCTAACCCTACCCCTTCCCCTACCCTACCCCTACTCCTACCCCTACCCCTAACCCTAACCCTACCTCTACCCCTACCACTACCCCTAACACTAACCCTTCCCCTAACCCTAACCCTAAACCTAGCCCTAGCCCTAACCCTAACCTAAACCCAACCGTAACCCTACCCCTACCCCTAACCCTAACCCTAATCCTAACCCTAATCCTAAACCTAACGTTAATCCTACCCTACCACTACACCCTAACCCTACCCCTACTCCTAACCCTAACCCTACCCCTACCCGGAAAACTACGCTAACCCTAAACCTAACCTACCCATAACCCTAAACCTAACCCAAATCCTACCCTACCCCTCCTCCAAACCCTAACCCTAATCCTAACCCTAACCCTACACTTAACACTACACCTAACCCTAACCCTAAATCTAACCCTCCCCCTAACCCTAACCATAACCCTAACCCTAACACTAACACTAACCCTACCCCTAGCGCTAACCCTACCCTACTACTAACCATAACCCTAGCCCTAGCCCTAAATCTACCCCTAACCCTAACCCTACCCCTACCCCTACCCCTAACCCTAAGCCTAACCCTAACCTTAAAACCTTAACCCTAATACTAACCATATCTCTAACCCTAACCCTAGCCCTAGCCCTAAAACCTAACCCTAACCCTAACCCTAGCCCTAGCCCTAAACCCTAACCCTAACACTGACCCTACGCCTAGCCCTAACCGTAACCCTAACCCTACCCCGAACCATAACCCAACAGTAGCCCTAACCCTATCCCTAACGCTAACCTACCCCTAAACCTAACTCTACAGATAACCCTAACCTTAACCCAAACCGTAACCCTAACCCTAAACTTCCCCTACCCTACCCCTAAACCTAACCCTAACCCTAACCCTAACATTAACCCTAACCCTAAAACCGTAAACCTATCCTAACCTTAACCCTAACCCTATCCCTAACCCTAGACCTAGCCCTAACTCTACCCCTACCTCTAACCCTAACCCTAACCCTAACACTTACTCTACCACTACCCCTACCCCTAATCCTAATCCTACTCCTAACCCTAACCCTCACCCTAACTTTACCCCTAACCCTAACCCTAACACTAACCTAACCCTAACCCTAAACCTAACCCTAGCCCTGGCCCTAACCCTAACCTAACCCTAACTCTAATCCTAATCCTAACCCTAACCTAACCCTAACCCTGCACTACCCCTACACCTAACTCTACCCCTACACCTAACCCTAACCTACACTCTAATCATAGCACTCGCACTAACCCTAACCCTAACCCTATCCCTACCCTAATCCTAACCCTAACCCTAACCCTATCCCTACCCTTACCCCTACCCCTAACGCTAACCCTACCCCTAACCCTAAACCTAGCCCTAAACCTAACCCTAACCCTAACCCTAACCGTAACACTTACCCTACCCCTACCCCTAACGCTAACCTACCCCTACCCCTTACCCCTACCCCTAACCCTAAACCTAAAACTACCCCTAACCCTACCACTAAACCTAACAATA
>NW_028327770.1:0-57500 GCF_031878675.1 Megascapheus bottae | reverse complement strand
CTCGCTCGGCTCCCGGGGGACTACAGGCTGGCCCTGTGTGTCCCTCCCCGTTCCCGTGTTGCTGCCCCAAGAGGAGCAACAGCTGGTGCCCCCTGTGAGGAAACTGCCGCCCGTGTGAGGGCTCCACGTGCTCGAGAAACTCACGGCCGACGAGCTAATCGGACTGCGGGTAAGTGTACTCCCATCAAATATGGGAAAGAACCTTTCTAAGAATGACCCTTCCCTCGACTCTCTTAAGCTCTTCCTTAAAAGTCGAGGGTTAGAGATTTTAGTTGCACAGATATGTAAAGTTTGGGATACTTTAGTTAAAATCGCCCTGTGGCTGCCAACTAGCAACTTGGTAGACTGGAATACTTGGGACAAAATTGAGCATCTAATCAGAAAAGCCCAGATTAATCAAGGGGAGATTCCTCCACGAGGCGTTTATTCAGTCTTGTATGCTCTAAAGTCTAGTTTTTCTCCTGGGCATTCCAACCACAGGGCTGGGTCCCCTGGGGACACAGTTAACAAAGAGAGGCCAGATGTCTCCCTTACTCCCTGCGGAGATGCTAATCTCTCATTGTCTACTGAAAGGCCAAGTTCCCCTCAGGGAGATGAGAAGGAGCCACCCTTTACCCCTCCCCCATCAAATCCAGGCCATGAGGCCTCAGTAGTCTCACAGGAGGGTCCGGGCCTAGTCTGCCCTGTTAGTTTCCCAACCCCCACAACGCCAGGGCTCCATCCACCCTCTGTAGTCTCACAGGAGGGTCCGGGCCTAGTCTGCCCCGTTAGTTTCCCAACCCCCACGGCGCCAGGGCTCCATCCACCCTCAGTAGTCTCACAGGAGGGTCTGGGCCTGCCAGGGCTCCATTCACCAGACAGGCATGGTGCTTCTGAGGCCCACAAGATATTGCAGCCTTTGAGTGGAAGTGTGTCAGAAAGGCCGGAGAGCGTGACCCCAACAGACAGTGTCACTAGTGAGGCACCATTTGAACCTGGCCCGGAGTCCTGCCAGCTATTCCTGGTTAATATTGACCCGGGCAGTAACCGCCCTGCAACCAGGTATCCCTGGGAGCCTGGCGACCCTAAGGAACTCAAAAAAGCTGTCTTAGAAGTTGGCCCTAATGCTCCTTGGACGGAAGCTATCCTCCAAGGCCTTGCTCATCAACCATGTACTGCAGCCGATTGGATGGCTCTGGCCAAAGCAGTTCTTTCAGGCCCGCTTTTCATTAACTGGTGTGCCCTGTATAAAGAAGAATGCCAGCAACAGGCGGAGAGGAACCAACACTCGCAACCTGTAGTCCCCATTACTTTGGGGATGCTTGCAGGGACCTCTGATCAGTACTCAACCGGGATCCAGCAGGCCGCCATCCCCCCTCCCTATCAGGATCAGATTAGAGCTTTGGGCCTAGCGGGCCTGGAGAAAACTGGAGGAGGGTCCCTCTGAGTCTCCGATAGAAATTAACCAAAGACCAGGAGAGGACCTGTCTACTTTTGTTGATAGAGTTGAGAAAAGCATAAAAAGGAAGTCTTTGAGCCCTTGGAACTCCCCAGTATTTGTGATTAAAAAGCCTAATGGCAAGTGGAGACTACTCCAAGATTTGAGAAAAATAAATGAGAGGATGGAACTTTTTGGGACCCCCCAAAGGGGGATGCCCTGGATACCTGCCATTCTTAATACCAATATCTCATAGTCATAGACATCAAAGACTGTTTTTTCTCTATTCTCCACCCGGAAGATACTGAGAAGTTTTCCTTCTCCCTTCCTTCATTAAATTATAAGGGCCCTGATTTGCATTTTGAATGGACAGTTCTACCTCAAGGTATGTCTCCTCTAAAACCCCAATTATCTATCCAAGATACTTATACCCTGACCCAACTTCAAAAACTTCTTGGTGAAATTAATTGGATGAGACCATGGATCCCTATAACCACTGCAACCCTCACACCTCTTTTTGATCTCTTAAAGGCTCTTGATCTGACCTCCATAGTAACATTGTCAGCTGATCATAAAGAGGTTCTAAATAAAATTCAATTAGCTATCTGTCCTGCCCCGTTCCTGAAAGCCCCACCCAGACCCTTAGTGGTAGCACAGAGGCCCTCTTCCTATTGGCTAGCTTCCCAGTGCCCACCTTCTCCTACCCTAACAGTATATAACTAATTGTCTGACGCAATAAAGGAGGAGAGCATCAGAGAGCATCAGAGATCAGCAGAGATCAGCAGAGAGATCTGATGCGCTTTCATGGTTAACACTGCTTCTGATTCAGCGTGGTTTTTTCTTCCCCGGTGATTGGGGGAGGGCTGGGTCTTCGACACTTACCATCTCGCTCGGCTCCCGGGGGACTACAGGCTGGCCCTGTGTGTCCCTCCCCGTTCCCGTGTTGCTGCCCCAAGAGGAGCAACATACCTCTACACGTACACCTACCCCTAAGCCTAACCCTAACCCTACCCCTAACCCTAAACCTAACCCTAACCCTAACCTTAGCCCTAAACCTAACCCTAACCCTAACCCTACACCTACCTCTAACCCTACACCTACCCCTAACTCTACCCCTATCCCTAACCCTAACCCTACCCCTAACCCTAACCCTACCCCTACCCCTACCCCTAACTCTAACCCTAACCCTAACCCTACCCCTAACCCTAACCCTAACCCTAACCCTAACCCTACAGCTAAACGTAACCCTAACCCTAACCAATCCCAAACCCTAACCCTAACCCTACCCCTAACTCTAACCCTAAGCCTAACACTAGCCCCAACCCTAACCCTAACTATACTCCTAACCCTAACCCTAAAACTAAGCCTACCCTGAATGATAACCCTAACCCTATCCCTAACCCTAACCCTACCCCTACCTCTAACCCTACACCTACCTCTACCCCTAACCTTAACCCTACCCCTACCCCTAATCCTAACCCTAACACTATCCCTAACCCTACCCCTACCCCTACCCCTACCCCTAACCCTAAAACTAACCTTACCCCTAACCCTAACCTAACCCTACCCCAAACACTAACCCTAACCCTACCCCAAACCTAACCCTAACCTAACCCTAACCCTAACCTTACCCCTTACCCTAACCCTACCTCTAACCATAACCCTAACCCTAACCCTAACCCCAACCCTATCTCTAACCCTAACCCTAACCCTACCCCTACACCTAAACCTACCCCTAACCCTAACACACATAGATAAGTGTTCATTCTTGCTTCTAGAAAGGATATTTTGATATGATGATGATGAGTTTATAATTACTATGTCAGGGTTGAGAGTTTGACATAGCGGTAGAGTGCTTGCCTAGCATCCATGAAGATCTGGGTTTGATTGCTCAGTATCACATAGATAGAATATCTAGATGTGGCACTGAGGCTCAAGTGGCAGAGGGCTAGACTTGGGAAAACCCGAGGACAGTGCTCAGGCCCTGAATTCAAGCCCCAAGACTGGCAGAAAGATAAAAGAAAATAAAAATGCTTTTTACGAGCTAATTCACTCTCAGCATTTGCTTCTGAAATCTTCGCTTCTGCATCTTGTGAAATACCCCTTTCCCTCAACGTAGACAAGAAAAACAGATCCATCCCATGGTCCATTGTGAGGCCACTGGTTGGGCTAAGAGCTAGTCGTGCAGCAACACATAAGTTTTATTGTACTACTTTCCAAACTTGTACTCAAATAAGCTACCTTTTAGAACCCCAAACAGACTTGACCAAAAAAAACATCCCACCACCACATTGTGATCCGAACTGGATCAATAGAAATGAAAGAAAAGATCCTAAAGGCAGCCAGGGAAAAGGGATCAGTAACCTATAAAGGCAAACCAATCAGAATAACCCCAGATTTCTCAGCGGAGACCATGCAAGCACGAAGTGACTGGAAGGATATATGTCATGCCCTTAAATCAAACCAAGAATACTGTAGCCAGCTAAGCTCTCATTCATAACTGAGGGAACAATAAAAACATTCCATTCCAGGGAAAAGCTGCAACAGTATGTCGAAACAAAACTACCACTACAGAGAATTCTCAAAGATGCTCTATACAGAGAAAACCAAAATAAATGCAATGTAGGGAAAGAAATGGCACCTAAACAGCATACCAACTAAGGACCACAAGAACTGTCAAGACACAGGCCCTACTAAAAGCTTTTAAAAATGGTAGGAACTAATAAATATCTCTCAATCCTAACTCTCAATATCAGTGGACTTAACTCTCCAATTAAACGGCATAGGCTGTCTAGTTGGATCAAAAAGCAAGAGCCATCGTTCTGCTGTCTTCAAGAGTCACATCTTGAGGAAGGAAGATGGCGCCGAGACAATAGGGACGCTCCCTAGCTTTCTCTGAGAAAAAGAGAGAACCAGGGGGTCCCACGAGCCAACTATCTAAAGAAATCCACAACAACAAACTCAAAAAGCAACGGAGAAGGACTCAAACCGGAAAAGAAATCCAGATAAAGCTTACATCCAACTTTCTCAAAGAATTCGGAACGCGAGGACCCCTCCCCCACCTCTCGCCCAAAGCCGCGGAAAGCAGCACCAGACCAAGCTGCGAAAAGCGGCTTGAGCTGGCACCGGCTCCACACGGGGAAAGTGGGGGCCGGCACCGGCTCTAATCCATGAAAAGCGGGGGCAGTGGAGGACACAAGGCTGGGAACCCAACGGCTGCAGAAACCAGCACAGAACCACGCCAGCGAACGGCGGAAGCAGCAGAACCGAGACGCGGAACCAGAACAGCAAGCAGCGGGGCCCAGACTCAGAACACGGGGGCGGAGACCCGAAGGAAGTGAAAGGCTCCCCATCACCATGCAGCACCCGCAGACAGACGCAGAGGCGTGAGTAATACAGCGCATCCCCAAACACATCGGGAAAGCGGAGCGGGTGCCAAGCAATAGAACTTAACTCCGACCCCAACACCCGCCCAAGAAAGACTGGCGGGAGCAGGGGGGCAAGGAATTTAGAATCCTGTCCCTCCCCTCAACAGCCCCCTCCCTCAGGCCATTGACTGGAGATTGACAGGCGGGCTACCCATAAGACCCAGCACCCCACCAAGGGAGGCGGGGCTGTCCCAACTCCCACCAGCCCAACGGGTTCAACCCCCAGCCCTCTGACTGGAGACTGACAAGCGGGCGGACCCTAAGACTCAGCACCCCACCAGGGGAGGCGGAGCTGTCCCAGCTCCCACCCGCCCACCAGGCTCCTCACCCAGGCCACTGGATCTGGAGAGTGGAGGGCTTTGAGACCCTGCCTTACAACGGAGTGTAGGGGGTGTGGGTAAATAGGAGCCAGCATCTGCCCCCACTCAATTCTCGAGCGGGGCATCCTCCAGCTGGGAATCCTGAGCAAGACACCACCGAGGGCCCCCACCAGAGTCACAGACTCTGACAAAGCAGTGGAAACACAGCAGGGATCTGAAGGGCAGACCAGCAGCCAAGCTCCCCTTCTGAGAACCAAAAAGGCGCAGCTCCGCCCTTGGAGCCCACGTCCCCAGCCTGGCCCCGCCCCTGGGAAAAGAGGGGCCTCCTGCTGGTCCTGCTGAGAGGTCCTGAAACTCTCAATCCCCAGACCCTTGGCTTGGGGCCGCCCCTGGAAGCAGCACAGGAAAACGTCCCCCAACCGCGCTCAGACGGAAGCTCGCAGATCCATCCTATGGTCCACAGTGAGGCCACTGGTTGGGCTAAGAGCTAGTTGCGCAGAAACACATAAGTTTTATTCTAATACTTTCCAAACTTTGTACTCAAATATTCTACCTACTTACCCCCTGACCACTCTCATTCTATTTTTCTATCTCTCGACCTCTGCTCCTCTTTCAACCCTTATACTGCATGGATCTACACTTGATGTACACTTGATGGATATTGAGCAACATTGTATATCTATGTGTTTAATTATACTCTAGGCTCCGAGGGACTTAAAGACAATAGAGATTGGATTGAGAGGCTTATTGTTTTGGATATAAATCGCTTATCAGTGAATAATTAGACTAGTCGTTAACTGCACAAAAAGAAAGAGTGATAACACCAATCAAAACTTGTGAACGTCTAGAGTCTGCCAGCTACAGGGGTCTAGGTTGGTTATATCTGAAAAACTATAATCGTGTTTAGTATTAATCTTGCTCCCATTTTCAAATGGGCAGAACAAGAAACTCAAGAAAAATGTCAAATCAAGAAACAACACCTCCCACCTACCGCACCCTATGTAAACAGACAATGGAACAGTCACTGGCAAACATAGAGGAGAGTCTTCCAAGTGCTGTACAAATGCAATTGATAAACATCATTAATGAAAAATGTGAAAATATAAAGAAAGAGTAAGGGAGGAAGCCATAGCTGAACAAGAGGAAATCATAAGCAAGGTGATAATTGAAAAAGAAGGAGCCATAAAGGAAGCCATAATAAAGGCTGTTCAAAGAAAGATGGATGAATTCATACAATCCACAAACAAAAAGGTGACTGAACTCCAGCAAATGTTCAAAGAAAATAAAGCTACTGAGCTAACCACTCAAATGGAAATCAAGGAGATAAAGAAATCCATACATGATCTAAAAGAAGAGATGCAAGGCATCAAAAATGAGCAATTAGTAGCAAGGGAGATGAAAAATAAAGTAGATAGCTTTGATAGCAGGTTAGACAATGCAGAAGAGAGAATTTCCGGGGCTGAAGATAATTTAGTTACTATAGACAAAGAACAGAAAATGAGTCAATCCAAATCTAGGAAAAAGGAGAGAGCACTTCAGGAGGTCCAAGATACAATTAGGAAGCCTAATTTAAGGCTAATTGGTATTGAGGAGGGTCTGGAAAAAGAGGTCAATGGTATTGGAAATATACTTCAGGGAATCATTTCAGAGAATTTCCGAAACATTCAGAAGGGCAGACCCATCCAGATACAAGAAGCTTTTAGAACCCCAAACAGACCTGACCAGAAAAGAACATCTCATCACCACATCGTAATCCAAACTGGATCAGTAGAAACCAAAAAAAGGATCCTAAAGTCAGCCAGGGAAAAGTGTTCAGTAACCTATAAAGGAAAACCAATGAGAATAACCCCAGATTACTCGACAGAGACCATGCAAGCACGAAGTGACTGGAAGCATATATGTCATGCCCTTAAGTCAAACAACTACCAACCAAGAATACTGTACCCAGCTAAGTTCTCATTCATAACTGAGGGAACAATAAAAACATTCCATTCCAGGGAAAAGCTGCAACAATATGTCGCAACAAAACGAACACTACAGAGAATTTTGCAAGATGTTCTATACATAGAAAACCAAAATAAAGGCAATATAGGGAAAGAAACGGCACCGAAACAGCATACCATCTAAGTACTAAAAGAACTGTCAAGACACAGGCCCAAATAAAACCTTTTAAAAATGGTAGAACCTAATAAACATCTCTCACTCCTAACTCTCAACATCAGTGGACTCACCTCTCCAATTAAACGGCATAGGCTGTCTAGTTGGATCAAAAAGCAAGAGCCATCGTTCTGCTGTCTTCAAAACACACATCTTACCCAAAAAAACAAGCATCTTTTGAAAGTGAGAGGTTGGAATAAACTCTATCAAGCTAACGGCCCCCATAAACAGGCTGGAGTTGCCATCCTCATATCAGATACAATAGACTTCAAACCAAAATTAGTAAGAAAAGACAAAGAAGGTTACTACATACTACTAAAGGGATCTTTCCTCCAGGAAGACATAACGATCCTAAATATTTACACACCCAATCCCGGAGCTCCAAACTTCATCAAGCAAACTTTACTTACACTGAAACCATACATAGATCGAAATACAGTGATTGTCGGTGACTTTAACACACCACTCTCACCAATGGACAGATCAACAAGGCAAAAACTCGACAGAGAAACATTAGAATTGAACAACTACATAGACCAATTAGATCTAACAGACATCTGCAGAATATTTCACCCAGTAACAACACAATATACGTTTTTCTCAGCAGCACATGGAACATTTTCCAAAATAGATCACATCTTAGGCCATAAAACAAACCTGGACAGATTCAGAAACACTGAAACTACTCCATGCACACTCTCAGACCACAAAGGCATCAAACTGGAACTGAACACACATCTCCACCAACGAAAACCCTGTAACTCATGGAGACTGAACAACACATTGTTGAACCACCAATGGGTCATTGAAGAGATGAGAACAGAAATTCAAGAGTTTATGAAATTAAACAGTAAAGAGCACACAAAATACCAACTCCTTTGGGACACAGCAAAGGCAGTACTCAGAGGAAAATTTATAGCGCTGAGTGCCTACAACAACAAGTTGGAAAAATTGCAAACCAACAAGTTAATGTCCCACCTTAAGCTCCTGGAAGAAGAGTAACAAACCAACCCTAATCCCAGTAGAAGAAAGCAAATAATTAAAATCAAAGCAGAATTAAATGATTTGGAATCCAAAAAAACTATAGAAAGAATCAACAAAACAAGGAGTTGGTTCTTTGAAAGAATTAACAAAATTGACAAGCCCTTAGCAAATCTTACCAAAAAAAGAAGAGAGCATATCGAAATAAACAAAATCGCAGATGAAAATGGTAATATCACGACAGAAATTACCAAGATCCAGAATATCATGAGGGAATACTTCTCAAACCTTTATGCCAACAAATTTGAGAACCTAGATGAAATGGATGAATTCCTAGCCAATATTGACATACCCACACTGAACCAAGAAGAACTAAGCCAACTCAACAGGCCTATTTCAAGCTCTGAAATAGAAATGGCAATTAGAGAACTTCCACCTAAGAAAACTCCAGGGCCAGATGGATTCACAGCTGAATTCTATAAGGTCTTCAAAGCAGAGCTCACACCAATACTCCTCAAGCTCTTCAACGAAATTGAAAATGAAGGTTCCTTACCAAACTCATTCTATGAAGCCAGTATAACCCTCATCCCCAAACCAGACAGAGATTCATCAAAGAAAGAGAACTATAGACCTATATCTTTGATGAACATCGATGCAAAAATTCTCAACAAAATACTGGCCAACTGTCTACAACAACTCATCAAAAAATTACACACTGTGATAAAACTGGATTCATCACAGGGAGGCAAACCTGGTTCAACATATGCAAATCAATTAATAGAATAAAACACATCAACAGGAGCAAGGAACAAAAATCACATGATTGTCTAAATAGACGCGGAAAAGGCATTTGACAAGATCCAACACCCCTTTATGTTAAAAGCTCTGGAGAAACTAGGAATCCATGGAATATTCCTCAATGTAATAAAGGCTGTGTATGAGAAACCTACTGCTAGTATTACACTTAATGGTGAAAATCTAAAGCCAGGAACGAGACAAGGATGCCCACTCTCTCCACTACTCTTTAACATAGTACTAGAATTCCTAGGCAGTGCAATAAGGCAAGAAGCAAGCATAAAGGGGATCCAAGTATGGAAAGAGGAAATAAAACTATCCCTCTTTGCAGATGATATGATTCTGTATTTAAAGAATCCTATAGACTCTACTCCCAAGTTCCTTCAGCTGATTCAAAGCTTTGTAAGTGTAGCAGGCCATAAAATCAACCCTCAGAAATCAACTGCCTTCCTTTACGCCAACAGTGAGAGGAACGAGGAAATAATCAGGAAAGAAACTCCTTTCACAATAGCCTCAAAGAAAATAAAGTACCTAGGAATTAGCTTAACTAATAATGTAAAGGACCTTTTTGACGAAAACTATAACCCTAAAAAAGGAAATTAAAGCAAAACTAAGGAAATGGAAAAACCTCCCATGCTCCTGGATTGGATCAATCAACATTGTGAAAATGACAATCTTGCCAAGAGCTATCTACAAATTCAATGCAATACCCATCAACATCCCAACGTCATTCTTTAAAGAAATAGAAAAGGCAATCCTAAATTTCATATGGAATTATAAAAGACCCCGTACAGCAAAAACACTTCTTAGCAGAAAGAACAGCGCTGGAGGAATTTCAATTCCAAACTTTAGACTCTATTACAGAGCTATAATTCTCAAAACAGCTTGGTAGTGGCACAAGAACAGGCATGAAGACCAATGGAACAGAACTGAGGACCCAGATATTAAACCACAGACCTATGGCCACCTAATCTTTGACAAGGGAGCCAAAAAAAATAGAATGGAAGAAAGACAGCCTCTTCAACAAGTTGTGCTGGCAGATCTGGTTAAGCACCTGCAGAAAACTAAAGCTGGATCATTCTTTGTCACTTTGCACTCGAATTAACTCCAAATGGATCAAAGACGTGGAGGTAAAAGCTGACACACCGAAAACTCTACAGGAAGGAATCGGAGATACACTAGGCCTCCTTGGCACAGGTCGAAACTTTCTTAATAAGGACCAAGGATCACAACAAATCACAGAAAGGCTGGATAAGTGGGACTGCATTAAACTGCAGAGCTTTTGTATGGCAAAGGACATAGCTAGTAAACTAAGCAGGAAGCCTACAGAGTGGGAGAAGATCTTCACCAACCAAACAACGGACAAAGGCCTCATATCTAAAATATATCAACAACTCAAAAAATTGAATCACTTCAAAAGTAACCTCCAAAGTAACAACCATCCCATTAAAAAATGGGCCAAAGACTTAAAGAGATTCTTCTCTGAAGAAGAAACAAAAATGGCCTATAGACACATGAAGAAATGCTCCACATCTCTGGTCACATATCTGGCAAATATCATGTAACCCTTTTACTAATTACAATAAAAAATCTAAAAAAAAGAATTATGGAAAAAAAGAAAAAGAAAAGGAGAAAAACTTCAGTCAGAGGTCTCCATTCCCCTCTGAATTCCAGGATGAACTTGCAAATTCCAGTTGAATTGCTACTTGTTTCTGATCCATTCAGCATTAGCAGCTGGACTTACATATCAGAAAGAAAATAATATAAGGATAGAAATGTATCTCCAAGGTACAGCATGTACTCACTTATGAAAGGCCCTAGGTTCAATCTCTAGCCATCTCCAGCACAGAAGGTTTTTGTTTTCTTTATTTTTTAATTTGAATAAGGCAATGATGTAAAACAGTATATTTGGCTTCTAAATCTAAGTTAAATAGTCAAGATTTGGGCCGAATCAAAAGTTAAAACAAAATACCTAATCTCTGCAGTTAGACCCAATCTTCTAGATGTTTTATAAAGATAAGGAAAATGTCTAGATAAATACCCTACATGGCGTACAGACACATGAAGAAATGCTCAACATGTCTGGCCATAAAAGAAATGCAAATCAAAACAACTCTAAGATTCTAATTCACTCCAGTTAGAATGGCCAGGATCAAGAAATCTAATAACAACAGATGCTGGAGGGGATGTAGCCAGAATGGATCACTACTACACTGTTGGTGGGAGTGCAAACTCCTTCAACCACTATGGAAAAAACAGTATGGCATTCTTCAAAAGACTAAACATAGAGCTCCCCTATGAACCAGAAATTCCACTACTCAGCAATTACCCTCTTGTCTAGAAACAAGGACATACTAAATTCACTACCACAACAATATTCTTGCAGCACTATTTACCATAGCAAAGATATGGAACCAGTCCAGATGCCCCTCAGTTGATGAGTGGATCAACAAGATGTGGTATTTATACACAAGGGTATCCTATGCTGCTGTCAGAAAGAACGACATTGCCCCATTTGTAAAGAAATGGAAAGACATTGAAAAAATCATATTAAGTGAAGTAAGCCAGACCCAAAGGAACACAGGCTCAATGGTTTGTCTCATTTTCATTATCAGTAGAAACCTTGGGCTCACCTAAGAGATTTACAATAGAGTAAAACCTAGATACATAAGGCCATATAATATGATGCTAAATGAAAGAACCTCCAGGATACAGAAACAAAAGCCACATAATTAGTGATGGTTGTCCTTAATGTACTATGTTATCTCTCATGTCTTTTTCTGTCTCTTGGTTAACTCATATTGTTACAGTATTTCACCTGATTGTCTGATATATTGTATGTATGTATATTTGGTTATTTGAAATAGGATAGGGAAGCGGGTAAACCAAGATGAGGGTTGGGGGTGGGGAGAGGGAACTGGGGACCAAGACATGAGAAAGGGTATCAATGTTTGTGAAGTAATGCACCTTCTATCTGGTGAATATAATGTAACCCTTCTATTAATTACAATAAAAATATATTAAAATAAAAAAGAGACACATCTTACCCAAAAACAATCATCTTTTGAAAGTGAGAGGTTGGAATAAACTCTATCAAGCTAACTGCCCCCATAAACAGGCTGGAGTTGCCATCCTCATATCAGATACAATAGACTTCAAACTAAAATTAGTAAGAAAAGACAAAGAAGGTGACTACATACTACTAAAGGGATCTTTCCTCCAGGAAGACATAAGGATCCTAAATATTTACACACCCTTTTGAAGATTCTCAAAAGATTGAAGATTCTGCCAGTGTAAGTTAGATTCCGGCATTGATATTAAATAATGCAATGAGTAGGGATGTATATTTGAAATATCACTGTTGACAAAATCTAACACACATTTGCTTAGTATTTGCTTTTGATTTACCAAGAAGTTCAGTACAAGCTAACATGTGTGGCATATATCGACTGGGAGAAATGATTCAGAACATGTGACTCATTTGAACAGGAGTCAGTGAAAAGATACAGAAGCAGGATACGCATATTGTGATAATTTGTATCTTTTGCATATTTTGTGTTTGTTATTAATTCCATTTGTAGTGTACATTTCTAGGTAAAAACTTTTAAAATGTTTCCAAACAATTTGTTATTTCAACAGCAAAAAAAGACATTTATATGCCTGATAAAATTCACAGAATCCAAATTTTTCCATATTATTTTTTGTTTTTTGTATTTTGTTTTTTTTGGTGGGTCATAGATCTTGAACTCAGCCTGAGCAATATCCCTGAGCTCTTCAGCTCCAGGCTACCACCTTACCCTGGAGCCAAGCCCCACTTCCCATTTTCTAAAGGTAAATTTGAGATAAGAGTCTCACGTCTTTTTGTGCCAGGATGGCTTTAAACCTTGATCCTCAGATCTCAGCCTCCTGAGTAGCTAGGATTATAGAAGTGAGCCACCACCCCATCATGCTCAGCTTTCTGGTTTTTTTTAAACAAGCCCTTTGGCTGGAATTCGGTCTGAGCACTGTCCTTCCGCTTTCCTCAAGCCTAGTGATCTTCTACTTGAGCCACAGTACTACTTCTGGTTTTTTCTGTGTATGTGGTACTGCGGAATTGAACCTTCATCTACATACAAGCACTCTACAACTATGCCAAACTCCCAGCCCCTCCACATTAGTTTTTATGATAGATCATTCCACGCATCTAGGATGGCTAGAAATCCTTCTTGAGTTTCCCAAGATCAGGGAGTATAGGTGTGTCCCTTCCTGTGTCGCTACATAACCATTGTTTAGGGTACAGTTCTCTCTTCATTCTACCCATCTAGAGCAATTTTCATCTTCCATGTATAATCATTAAACATTCAGCTCCTGTTCCTCTCTACTCCATTCTCTGGAACCATCGTGGTTTTTGGCTCTAAGAGTTTGTTGATCCTTGGAAGCTCTGGAAGGGAAAACATACCCTAGCTCTTCCTTTATGACTGCTGTATTTTTAGTTTACTGTAATCAAGATTCATCTGTAAAATATAGTAAAATGTTCTTCCTTTTCAATGCATTGTTTTGCATATTTCTATCTTTTGATTATTATTAATAGTTGTGAATGGATTCTCCACATATTTGTTCTAGTCTCTGCTTTCTCTTCCGTTAGGTACAAATCTAGAAATAGAAGTGTTGGACCATATTTCTATGTAATTCTATATTTAGTACTTTTTTAGCACTCTCCACGCAATTTTTGATTGTTTTATATTCCTTGCAGAACTATTCCAAAGTTCTACTTCTTCTCACTACCTTCCCAGTAATAGTTAGACTTTGAAAGTTGTTTTTTTGTATGTGTGTGTGTGTGTGTGTTTGTGTGTGTGTGTGTATGCGGATCTTTTTGTTTAAAACTATATTTATATTTACATATTTAAAGTAATGATTTCATTGTAATTTTAATTTTTCTCATGACTGTTAATATTGAACTTCTTTCTACATTTTGAACTACTATTTCTATATATTCTTTTTAGAAAATCCTCTCCAGGGGAAGGAAGATGGCGCCGAGACAATAAGGAAACTGCTTAGCTTTCTCTGACAAAAAGAGAGAACCAGGGAACTCAAAAAGCAACGAAGAAGGACTCCAACCAGAAAAGAAATCCAGATAAAGCTCACATCCAACTTTCTCAAAGAATTCGGAACGCGAGGACCCCTCCCCCATCTCTCGCCCAAAGCCATGGAAAGCCATGCCACACCAAGCTGCGAAAAGCGGCTTGAGCTGGCACCGGCTCCACGCGGGGAAAGCGGCGGTGGGCGCCTGCTCTGATCCATGAAAAGTGGCGGCAGTGGAGGGCACCAGGCTGGGAACCCAAGGGCTGCAGAAACCAGCACAGAACCGGGCCAGCGAACGGCGGAAGTAGCGGAACCCAGACTCGGAACCAGACAGCAAGCAGCGGGACTCAGAAGCAGAACACAGGTGGCGCGGAAACCAGAGGGGAGTGAAAGACTCCCCACCACCGTGGAACACCCGCAGAGGGACGCAGAGGCGTGAGTAATACAGCGCATCCCCAAACACATCGGGAAAGCGGAGCGGGTGCCAAGCAATAGAACTTAACTCAGAACCCAACATCCCGCCCGAGGAAGACTGGCGGGAGCAGGGGGGCAAGGAATTTAGAATCCTGTCCCTCCCCTCAACAGCCCCCTCCCTCAGGCCATTGACTGGAGATTGACAGGCGGGCTACCCATAAGACCCAGCACCCCACCAAGGGAGGCGGGGCTGTCCCAACTCCCACCTGCCCAACAGGCTCAACCCCCAGCCCTCTGACTGGAGACTGACAAGTGGGCGGACCCTAAGACTCAGCACCCCACCAGGGGAGGCGGAGCTGTCCCAGCTCCCACCCGCCCACCAGGCTCCTCACCCAGGCCACTGGATCTGGAGAGTGGAGGGCTTTGAGACCCTGCCTTACAAAAGTGGGTAGGGGGTGCGGGTAAATAGGAGCCAGCATCTGCCCCCACTCAATTCTCGAGCGGGGCATCCTCCAGCTGGAAACCCTGAGCAAGACACCACCGAGGGCCGCCCCCACAGTCAGAGACTCTGACAAAGCAGTGGAAACACAACAGGGATCTGAAGGGCAGACCAGCAGCCAAGCTCCCCTTCTGAGAACCAAAAAGGCGCGGCTCCGCCCTTGGAGCCCACGTCCCCAGCTGGGCCCCGCCCCTGGGAACAGAGGGGCCTCCTGCTGGTCCTGCTGAGAGGTCCTGAAACTCTCAATCCCCAGACCCTTGGCTTGGGGCCGCCCCTGGAAGCAGCACAGGAAAACATCCGCCAACCGCGCTCAGACAGAAGCTTGCAGATCCATCCCATGGTCCACAGTGAGGCCACTGGTTGGGCTAAGAGCTAGTCGCACAGCAACACATAAGTTTTATTCTAATACTTTCCAAATACTCTACCTACTTACCCCCTGACCTCTCTCATTCTATTTTTCTATCTCTGTACCTCTGCTCCTCTTTCAACCCTTATACTGCATGGATCTACACTTGATGGCTGTTGAGCAACATTGTATATCTAGGTGTTTAATTATCCTCTAGGCTCAGAGGGACTTAAAGACAACAGAGATTGGATTGAGAGGCTTATTGTTTTGAATATAAATTGCTTATCAGTGAAAATTTAGACTAGTCGGTAACTGCACGAAAAGAAAGAGTGATAACACCAATCAAAACTCGTGAACATCTAGAATCTGCCAGGTACAGAGGTCTAGGTTGGTTATATCTGAAAAACTATAATCGTGTTTAGTATTAATCTTGCTCCTATTTTCAAATGGGCAGAACAAGAAACTCAAGAAAAATGTCAAATCAAGAAACAACACCTCCCACCTCCCCCACCCAATGTAAACAGCCAATGGAACAGTCACTGGCAAGCCTAGAGGAGAGTCTTCCAAGTGCTGTACAAATGCAATTGATAAACATCATTAATGAAAAATGTGAAAATATAAAGAAAGAGATAAGGGAGGAAGCCATAGCTGAACAAGAGGAAACCATAAACAACGTGATAAGTGAAAAAGAAGGAGCCATGAAGGAAGCCATAATAAAGGCTGTTCAAAGAAAGATGGATGAATTCATACAATCCACAAATAAAAAGGTGACTGAACTCCAGCAAATGTTCAAAGAAAATAAAGCTACTGAGCTAACCACTCAAATGGAAATCAAGGAGCTAAAGAAATCCATACATGATCTAAAACAAGAGATGCAAGGCATCAAAAATGAGCAATTAGAAGCAAGGGAGATGCAAAAAAAGTAGATAGCTTTGATAGCAGGTTAGACAATGCAGAGGAGAGAATTTCCGGGGCTGAAGATAATTTAGTTATTATAGAGAAAGAACAGAAAATGAGTCAATCCAAATCTAGGAAAAATGAGACAGCGCTTCAGGAGGTCCAAGATACAATTA
This sequence comes from Megascapheus bottae, assembly GCF_031878675.1. Lineage (NCBI taxonomy): Eukaryota > Metazoa > Chordata > Mammalia > Rodentia > Geomyidae > Megascapheus > Megascapheus bottae. The sequence goes on along the minus strand of NW_028327770.1, from coordinate 41,009 downwards.
GGAAGCCTAATTTAAGGCTAATTGGTATTGAGGAGGGTCTGGAGAAAGAGGTCAATGGTATTGGAAATATACTTTCAGGGAATCATCTCAGAGAATTTCCCAAATATCCAGAAGGGCAGACCCATCCAGATACAAGAAGCTTTTAGAACCCCAAACAGACCTGACAAAAAAAGAACATCGCACCGCCACATCATAATCCAAACTGGATCAGTAGAAACCAAAAAAAGGATCCTAAAGGCAGCCAGGGAAAAGGGTTCAGTAACCTATAAAGGAAAACCAATCAGAACCACCCCAGTTTACTCAGCAGAGACCATGCAAGCAAGAAGTGACTGGAAGCATATATGTCATGCCCTTAAGTCAAACAACTACCAACCAAGAATACTGTACCCAGCTAAGCTCTCATTCATATCTGAGGGAACAATAAAAACATTCCATTCCAGGGAAAAGCTGCAACAATATCTCGCAACAAAACCAACACTACAGAGAATTTTGCAAGATGTTCTATACATAGAAAACCAAAATAAAGGCAATATAGGGAAAGAAATGGCACCTAAACAGCATACCACCTAAGGACCACAAGAACTGTCAAGACACAGGCCCTACTAAAAGCTTTTAAAAATGGTAGGAACTAATAAATATCTCTCAATCCTAACTCTCAATATCAATGGACTCAACTCTCCAATTAAGCGGCATAGGCTGTCTAGTTGGATCAAAAAGCAAGAGCCATCGTTCTGCTGTCTTCAAGAGACACATATTACCCAAAAAAACAAGCATCGTTTGAAAGTGAGAGGTTGGAATAAACTCTATCAAGCTAACGGCCCCCATAAACAGGCTGGAGTTGCCATCCTCATATCAGATAAAATAGGCTTCAAAACAAAATTAGTAAGAAAAGACAAATAAGGTTACTACATACTACTAAAGGGATCTTTCCTCCAGGAAGACATAACGATCCTAAATATTTACACACCCAATCCCGGAGCTCCAAATTTCATCAAGCAAATTTTACTTACACTGAAACCATACATAGATCGAAATACAGTGATTGTCGGTGACTTTAACACACCACTCTCACCTATGGACAGTCAACAAGGTAAAAACTCAACAGAGAAAGCTTAGAACTGAACAGCTATATAGACCAACTAGATCTAACAGACATCTGCAGAATATTCCACGCAGCAACAACACAATATACGTTTTTCTCAGCAGCACATGGAACATTTTCCAAAATAGATCACATCTTAGGCCATAAAACAAACCTGGACAGATTCAGAAACACAGAAATTACTCCATGTACACTCTCAGACCACAAAGGCATCAAACTTGAGCTGAACACACACCTCCACCAACGAAAACCCTGTAACTCATGGAGACTGAACAACACATTGTTGAACCACCAATGGGTCATTGAAGAGATCAGAACAGAAATCCAACAGTTTATGAAATTTAACAGTAAGGAGCACACAAAATACCAACTCCTTTGGGACACAGCAAAGGCAGTACTCAGAGGAAAATTTATAGCGCTGAGTGCCTACAACAACAAGTTGGAAAAATTGCAAACCAACAAGTTAATGTCCCACCTTAAGCTCCTGGAAGAAGAGTAACAAACCAACCCTAATCCCAGTAGAAGAAAGCAAATAATTAAAATCAAAGCAGAATTAAATGATTTGGAATCCAAAAAAACTATAGAAAGAATCAACAAAACAAGGAGTTGGTTCTTTGAAAGAATTAACAAAATTGACAAGCCCTTAGCAAATCTTACCAAAAAACAAGAGAGCATATCGAAATTAACAAAATCGCAGATGAAAATGGTAATATCACGACAGAAATTACCAAGATCCAGAATATCATGAGGGAATACTTCTCAAACCTTTATGCCAACAAATTTGAGAACCTAGATGAAATGGATGAATTCCTAGCCAATATTGACATACCCACACTGAACCAAGAAGAACTAAGCCAACTCAACAGGCCTATTTCAAGCTCTGAAATAGAAATGGCAATTAGAGAACTTCCACCTAAGAAAACCCCAGGGCCAGATGGATTCACAGCTGAATTCTATAAGGTCTTCAAAGCAGAGCTCACACCAATACTCCTCAAGCTCTTCAACGAAATTGAAAATGAAGGTTCCTTACAAAACTCATTCTATGAAGCCAGTATAACCCTCATCCCCAAACCAGACAGAGATTCATCAAAGAAAGAGAACTATAGACCTATATCTTTGATGAACATCGATGCAAAAATTCTCAACAAAATACTGGCCAACCGTCTACAACAACTCATCAAAAAAATTATACACTATGATCAAACTGGATTGATCACAGGGAGGCAAAGCTGGTTCAACATACGCAAATCAATTAATATAATTCAACACATCAACAGGAGCAAAGAAAAAAATCACATTATTGTCTCAATCGACGCGGAAAAGGCATTTGACAAGATCCAACACCCCTTCATGTTAAAAGCTCTGGAGAAACTAGGAATCCATGGACCATTCCTTAATGTGATAAAGGCTGTGTATGAGAAACCTACTGCTAGTATTACACTTAATGGTGAAAATCTAAAACCATTCCCTCTAAAATCAGGAATGAGACAAGGATGCCCACTCTCTCCACTACTCTTTAACATAGTACTACAATTCCTAGCCAGTGCAATAAGGCAAGAAGCAAGCATAAAGACGATCCAAGTAGGGAAAGAGGAAATAAAACTATCCCTCTTTGCAGATGATATGATTCTGTATTTAAAGAATCCTATAGACTCTACTCCCAAGGTCCTTCAGCTGATCCAAACCTTTGGAAGAGTAGCAGGCTATAAAATCAACCCTCAAAAATCAACTGCCTTCCTTTATGCCAACAGTGAGAGGAACGAGGCAATAATCAGGAAAGAAACTCCTTTCACAATAGCCTCAAAGAAAATAAAGTACCTAGGAATTAGCTTAACTAAGAATGTAAAGGACCTTTTTGACGAAAACTTCAAAACCCTAAAAAAGGAAATTAAAGCAGAACTATGGAAATGGAAAAACTTCCCATGCTCCTGGATTGGAAGAATCAACATTGTGATAATGACAATCTTGCCAGGGCTATCTACAAATTCAATGCAATACCCATCAACATCCCAATGTCATTCTTTAAAGAAATAGAAGAGGCAATCCAAAATTTCATATGGAATAATAAAAGACCCTGTATAGCAAAAACACTTATTAGCAGAAAGAACAGCGTTGGAGGAATTACACTTCCAAACTTTAGACTCTATTACAGAGCTATAATCCTCAAAACAGCTTGGTACTGGCACAGGAACAGTCCTGAAGACCAATGGAATAGAACTGAGGATCCAGATATTAAACCACAGACCTATGGCCACCTAATCTTTGACAAGGGAGCCAAAAAAATAGAATGGAAGAAAGACAGCCTCTTCAATAAGCTGTGCTGGCAGACCTGGTTAAGCACTTGCAGAAAACTAAAGCTGGATCATTCTTTGTCACCTTGCACTAGAATTAACTGCAAATGGATCAAAGACCTGGAGGTAAAAGCTGACACACTGATAACTCTACAGGAAGGAACAGGAGATACACTAGGCCTCCTTGGCACAGGTCGAAACTTTCTTAATAAGGACCAAGAATCACAACAAATCAGAGAAAGGCTGGATAAGTGGGACTGCATTAAACTGCAGAGCTTTTGTATGGCAAAGGACATAGCTAGTAAACTAATCAGGAAGCCTAGAGAGTGGGAGAAGATCTTCACCAACCAAACAACGGACAAAGGCGTCATATCTAAAATATATCAACAACTCAAAAAATTGAATCACTCCAAAACTAACCTCCAAAGTAACAACCATCCCATTAAAAATGGGCCAAAGACTTAAAGAGAGTCTTCTCTGAAGAAGAAACAAAAATGGCCTATAGACACATGAAGAAATGCTCCACATCTCTGGCCATAAAAGAAATGCAAATCAAAACAACTCTAAGATTCCACCTCACTCCAGTTAGAATGGCCAGGATCAGGTAAACGAATGACAACAGATGCTGGAGGGGATGTGGCCAGGAGGGATCACTACTACACTGTTGGTGGGAGTGCAAACTCGTCCAACCACTATGGAAAGCAGTGTGTCAGTGCCTCAAAAGGCTAAACATAGAACTCCCCTATGACCCAGCAATTCCACTACTTGGCATTTACCCAACCATCCAGAAACAAGGACATACTAAACCCACTAGCACAACAATGTTCATTGCAGCACTATTCACCATAGCAAAGATATGGAACCATCCTAGATGTCCCTCAGTTGATGAGTGGATCAACAAGTTGTGGTATTTGTACACAATGGAATTCTATGCTGCTGTCAGAAAGAATGACATCGCCCCATTTGTTAGGAAATGGAAAGACTTAGAACAAATCATATTAAGTAAAGTAAGCCAGACTCAAAGGAAGTTAGGCTCAATGGTTTCCCTCATTCGTCATAATCAGTAGAAACCTTGGGCTCTACTAGCAGAGATTTGCAATAGAGCAAAATCTTGATACATAAGGACATATAATGTGAAGCTAATTGAAAAGACCTCCAGGATAGTGAAACAAAAGCCATATAATGAATGATTGTTGTCCTTAATGTACTATGTTGTCTCTCATCTCCTTTGCTGTCCCTTGTTATCTCATATTGGTATAGTATCTCACTTTGTTATCTAATATATTTAATTAATTTGTATATGGATATTTGAAATTTGATAGGGAAGGGGGGAAAACCAAGACGGGTGGGGGGTGTGGGGGGGTGGGAAATGGGTACCAAGACATGTGAAAGTGTATCAATGTATGTGAATTAACGCACCTTCTATGTGGCAAATATCATGTAACCCTTTTACTAATTACAATAAAAAAAAGGAAAAAAAGAAAAAGAAAATCCTCTCCAATTTTTTTCCCTTTTTTGTGGCGTAGTGGGGAAAGTCATGGGGCTTGGACCTTGGGCCGTGAGCTCTTGAGTTTAAGGCTATTGTCCTACCCTGAGTATTGCCCCTCAGTTCTTCTGCTCACAGCTCCCTACCCCTCTTCCCATTATATACAGAACAAAGGTCATTCTCAGTCTTTTTGAAAAAGTAAAACATACAGTAAATTTGTAGTATAAAACAGCAAGAAATAAATTTCTTGCCAGGTGAAGTGACTTCTACCTGTAATCCTAACTACTCAGATATCAGGCTGATATCTAAAGATTTGGTTCAAAGCCAGCCTGGGCATTAGAAAGTCTATGAGACTCTCATCTACAGTTAACCACTAGAATATGGGAAATAGCACTGTGGCTTCATAGGTAGGGTGATAGCCTTGAGTTGAAGAGCTCAGGAACAGTGCCCAGGCCCAGAGTTCAAGCCTTACAAATCCCCCAGCCAAAAAAAAGAAAAAAAAGTTTCTTCCCCAAGTGACTATTATGCCAGACATAGAACATTAACATTCTGGGTGTACTTCACAGTACTATTACTTGATACCCTAAGATTTTGCAATATTCTCACAGTACCAGCATATGTCATCATATAATGTAGTTCTTTTTCAATGGAATAATTCCATTTATAACCTAAATCTACTCCCCCGACTTATTTTTGTCGATACCACAATTGCTCTACCATGATATGCCACAAGCCATTAAACATTTTATGGTGGGTAATTGGAAAGGAGTCTCATGGAATTTTGTGCCAGGCTGGCTTTGAACCATGGTCCTCAGATCTCAGTCTCCTGAGTAGCTAGGATGACAGGCGTGAGCCACCAACACCTGGCTTGCCTTTTTATTTTTTTGTGGGTCTTGGGACTTGAACTCTGGGCCTAGGCAACATCCCTAAGCTTTTCAGGTCAATATTTCATGTAAGTCTAAACATTTAAGTAAAGGAATAAAATTCCAAGAAAAAAAGAATAAAATTCCAGACATGGTGTGTTTATAACTCAGTGCTAATTACTTGATGAAAATGTGCCATTCCAGAAGCTGGTGTCATTTGATGATGTAGCTGTGGATTTCAGCTGGGAGGAGTGGCAGCATCTGGACCATGCTCAGAGGACCCTGTACAGAGATGTAATGCTGGAGACCTACAACAACCTGGTGTCCTTAGGTGAGCAAAAGTCAAATTCACTTGCAAGGCCAAGTGCCTTGTTATTTTGCAGATACGTGAATGTTTATCAAAATTTCAATAGTATTTAAATGAAACATTCCAGGCCCCTGAGAAGTATCATTACTTTCTAAAGAAAACCTAAGGTAATTTTGTACTCATTCTTCAGGATACCTTCAGGATACTTTGACAACAGTTCTAAATTATGTTTCCTCTAATGGAGACGACATTCCAAACTTACACAGTAATTGTAAGTGGATAAACAATCCAGAATAGAATATATATCATTATTGGAAATAGGATCTACAAATCACTAAACAGTGAGTTTATAATGGAAACCTGGCACTCGGTGCAATGTTTCAAGCCTGTAATCTTAAAATATTCAGGAGGAAGAAATCTAAGAATTCTAATTTGAAGCCAGCAATGGCATAAAAATTGCCATGAAACTCTATAACTCCAAGTAACCCCTCAAAAATGTTAGTGGAGTGTCAAGAGTTTGACTTTGTGGTTGAGTACTTGCCTAGCATGCATGAAGACCTACGTATGTAAGTGGAGCTGGGACTCAAACTGGTATTTTTCTAGCCTTGAGCAAGACAGCTAAGTTTATACCATACAAAATGAATCCAGAGCTGGGGAAAAGTCAACCATGGAGCCAGTGAGATATGAGAAAAAAGATTTAATAGATAACTTGTGAGTAGGATGTCTGCGAACTTAAAGCAATGATGACACAGCATAAGCAATAATTCTCTGCTGTTTCTAATTTACAGGGCCCTGTGTTCCCAAACCTGTATTAATTGACAAGCTAGAGCACTGTGTAGAACTCTGGATAGGAAATTCCTCTGACAAGAATATCACAGGTGAGTGAATGCATCTTCTTATTGATGTTGGAGCCTGAGCCCCATTGGTAAGATCATGTTGGGATGTACTGAGCAATAATATCCTTAGTTACCCTAAATCCTGTGTGGAACCTATGGAATTCTTTGTGAATGAATCAAGAATCATTTTCTTTTCCCAATCCTATGCTTGGTCTCAGGGCCTGAGCATGGTCCTTGGGTTTTCTCAAGGCTATCTCTCTACTTCTTGAGTCATAGCACCACTTCTCCCTTTTTCTTTGTATGTAGAACCAAGGAACTGAACCAGGTCTTTGTGCATGCTAGCCCAAACCCCCGGCACCAAGAATCATAGGGTGATATAATAAATTCTATGTGGCGATAGAGTTAAAGTTAGATTTCTCTGTAGAAATCACTGTGAAACAAAATAAAATGAGAAAGCCATGAGCCCGTGGCTCATGCCTGTAATCCTAGCTACTTAGGAGGCTGAGATCTGAGGATCAAGGTTCAAAGACTGACCTATCACAAAAACACCTTAGACTCTTCTCCCCAATGAACCAATAGACAATGAGAAGTGGGGTTGAGGCTAAAGACATAGGGCAGTAGCCTTGAGCTGAAGAGCTCAGGAAGAACAGCCAGGTCTAGAATTCAAGTCCCATGACTGTAAAACAAGAAAGAAAGAAAGAAGAAAGAAGAAACAAAGAAAGAAAGAAAGAAAGAAAGAAAGAAAGAAAGAAAGAAAGAAAGAAAGAAAGAAAGAAAGAAGAAAGAAAGAGGGAAGAAAGAGGAAAGGAAGGAAAGGAAGAAAGAAAGAAAGAAAGAAAGAAAGAAAGAAAGAAAGAAAGAAAGAAAGAAAGAAAGAAAGAAAGAAAGAAAGAAAGAAAGGATGATATTTCATTTCTTCAAAACTAAGACTATAAATGATTGAGCAAACAAGGAATAAGTCAGGGCATTATTCTCTGATAAGGATAATATCTTTTTGCTGGTAGGAAGTTACTGGTATTCAAAACCAGACCTTTCCAGCAGAAATTGAGCCTAGTGGTAGAGTGCTTGCCTAGCATGCACAAAGACACAGGTTTGATTCCTTATTACCACATACATAGAAAAAGCCAGAAGTAATGACTTCATTGGTAGGGTTCTAGTCTGGAGAAAACTCAAGGACAGTGGTTAGGTCCTAAGTTCAAACCCAGGAATGGAAGGAAAAAACAACAACAAAGTTTCAATCAACATAAGAAAATTAACTAGACAATGAGCTGGAGATTTTCTGGTCTTCCATGATTCTGAGGGACAGGAGTGTTAGAAAAGGAATTTTTATAAGACTTCAAATGGAAAGAAACAAATTTCAAAATTCCCACAAATACCTAAATTGAGAGTTTAGTGAGAAGTTGTAACTGAAGGGACATAGGTGTAAGTCCTTACTCTCAAGAATCGTTCTTGCTTGGATCAAAGGCAAACAGACATATAAACCAAACTTGTGGCCGCTGAATCTAGAAAAAATTCGTGTTCCTCACTTAATGGTTAATAAGCAAACAGCATTGAAACTGGGTAAGGTAATCCTATCTGCTACTAAGGACATGAGACTCTTATCTGTAGTTAACTCTGGAAAACAGGAAGTGGGCTGTAGCTCGAGGATAGGGGTTATAGTCTTCTGCTGAAGTGTTCAGGGACAGGGCCGAGGCCTATGAAGTACAAAAAAAAAGAAAAGAAAAGAAAGTTTTAAAAAGATGCAAAACAGCACAATATTTAGATTATTTCTCAAAAATAAAAGAAAGGCAGCTATTCCTCAATGTATAAACAAAACAGTATTTGAAAAAAGAAACAGCTGCAGGTATATTATAGGTAGTACTCAGCTTAAAACTGTAGCAATACATAGTTGGGTAATTTCAATAAATATTTCCTGTGATATAAAAAGAGAACTAAAACACAGAAAAACATTATTGGTCATTGTAAAATATATTTTCTTAATATGTTAGGGAGAAAAGCATATATTTCTCACAAATCAATTTCCACTTATATTTTAAAATATCTAGCACTTAGGATGGGAAAGTAAAGTCATTACCTTTACAGTAAGGAGTATTTGTATCTCATGTATGTTTGTGTCTTTTTTTCTATGACTCATTTTAGATGTCCAGGTAATGGAAAATGTGTTCAAGACCTGCCAGGAAAGTCCACATGAATGTCTTTGTGAAGTAGCAGTTGCAAGTAGTATCGAAGTGGAGGAAAACGTGAGATTAGCAACAACTTTAAATTTGAGCTCTACACATAATCCAGAGCTGATTAGTAATAACGGTAACAACTTAGGGGTGAGGACTGAGGAGTTCATTAAGTGTCAGAACATGCTTCTGTCTCCTAAGCCTGATGAGATGCATGCTGCATATAGATCTCGTATGTCTCCTGTTCTTAAAAAATCCATCGGATATTCAGAGCATTTTATTCATGATTGTGACAGTCCAAAACATCTGCAGTATCATAATTCTGTTCTCCCTGCCCAAGAAATTCTTCATGGAGGGAGGAAAACTGCTAAATGTACTGTGTGATGAAAAATATTGTACTTAACACCGACCATCACTACACATCCGAAAATGTACACAGGAGAGACTCCTCATACATGTAGTAAATGTGAGAAATCTTTCAGTAATGAAATACGCCTTACAATACCTCAGAGCAAATATCCTGAGATATGTGATGCGTACATCAAGTGTGAAAATTAATTTCTGAGAAGTTAGACCTGACGCTCCAACCTCGATCTCCAAGAGAAGACAAACCTTATGAATATGAGGAACGTAATATAATTTGTGCCCAGGATTCAGCTCTCAGCACACATGAGAGATCTCACAAAGAAGAGAAATCTTATGAATGGGATAAATGTGGGAAGACTTTTAGACTGAAATCATACCTCACTTTGCACCAGAGAAGACACACAGAAGAGAAACCTTATGAATGTAACCAATGTGAAAAGTCTTTCACCAGAAGATACACCTTCGAGTTCATCAAATAACACACACACAGGAGAGAAACCTTTTGTGTGCACCAAATGTGGAAAGACCTTCAAGTGGAAGTCATATCTTGATGGGCATAATAGAACACACACAGGAGAGAAAACTTATGCATGTAGTGAATGCGGAAAGTCTTTCAAATGGAAGGTAAAACTCCATGATCATCAGAGAATATACTCAGGAGAAACACCTTATGAGTGTAACATATGTGGAAAGTCCTTCACAGAGAAGCCAAACCTCAACATGCATAAGAAAATTCAAACAGGAGAAAAACCTTATGAATGTAACCGAAGTGGAATGTCTTTCAAATGGAAGTCTTCCCTCAAATTGCATCAGAGAACACACACAGGAGAGAAACTGTACGAGTGCATCAAATGTGGTAAGACCTTCAGATGGAAGTCACATTACAGGAGGCATAACAGAATTCACACATATTAGAAACCTTAGGAATATAACCAAAGTTGAAAGTCTTTCGTGCACTATTCACCCTTCAGGAAGCGTAAGAGAGTTCACACATATGAGAAGCCTTAGCAATGTAATAAATAGGAAAGACTTTTTAGTCTGTGGAAGAAAACTCAGCTTGTGTCACAGAACCAACACAAGATAAAACCCTTAATGAATGTAGCAAATGTTCAGTCTTTTCCCCAGAAGGCACAAGTCAAGATTTATCAGTAAACACCCACAGGATAGAATCCTATGAATAAAATGAAAGGGAAATTTTTTTTTGAAGAACTCATAGTTGAGTTCGCATGATACCACACAGACACAGGATAAATATCGTATGAATATAAGAATATGAACAATCCATCATGAACGCATGACTAAGTATAAAATGCACATAGGAGAGAAAAAACCTTATGAATATTACAAATGTGGAAAGTGTTTGACCTGGAAGGCATACTTCTGTGTTCATCACAAACCTGATTCCCATAGAAGAAAAGAAAACTAATGAATAGAAGAAATGTGCAATGACTTTTAATCAGAAGTCAGTCTTCAGTACATTTCAGAACATACACAATAGAGAAATTCTGAGTAATGAAAAACCTTCAGGTATATATAGAATCTCTGTATATGGGAGCATTAGGATAATTCTTCTAAACAAAGTCAACCTTCAGCAAGCATTAAGAGTACTCACAGAAGAAATAATAGCATGTAGGAAAATCTTTGTCAGAAACCTCTAAAAGCTGACTGTGTGGCTTAGTGGTAGAGTGCTAACCTATCAAGGATGAAGGCCTGGGTTAGATTCCTCAATACTACGTGAAAAGAGCAAGCCAGAAGCAGCACTGTGGTTCAAATGGTAGAGTGCTAACCTTGAGCAAAAGTAGCTCAGGCCCTGAGTTCAAGCCTAAGGATTGGAGAGAGAGAGAGAGAGAGAGAGAGAGAGAGAGAGAGAGAGAGAGAGAGAGAGAGAGAGAGAGAGAGAGAGAGAGAGAAGAGAGAAAAAGAGAGAGAAACAGGAACTTATAAATTTTACAGAGATAGAGAAGGAGAGAGAGAAGGAGACAGAAACTAATTTCTAAACTTTACAGTCTTTCTATTTCCTTACAAATTCGTCTATGTCATTCTTTCTGACAGAAGCACAGAATTCCATTGTGTAAAAATACCATATTTGATCTACTCATCAACTGACGGGCATCTGGGTTGGTTCCATACCTTTGCTATAGTAAATAGTGCTGTGATAAATGTTATTGTTCTAATGAATTTAGTATGTCCTATCTGGACGATTGGCAAGTAGTGAAATTGCTGGATCACAGGGGAGCTCTATGTTTAGTCTTTTTGGGATACTGCCATAGTGCTTTCCATAGTGGTTGAATGAGTTTACAATCCCACCAGCAGTGTAGTAGTGATCCCTCCTGGCCACATCCCCTCCAGCATACCTTATTAGATTTCTGGATCTTGGCCATTCTAACTGGAGTGAGGAGGAAAAGGGAAAGAGGAACTGAAACTTTCTCTCCTTACAGATGACATGATTCTGTATTTAAAGAACCCTATAGACTCTACTCCGACGCTGCTTGAGCTGATATAAAACTTTGGTAAGGTAGCAGGGCATAAAATTAACCCTCAATGTCAACTGCCTTCCTATATGCCAACAAATGAGAGGAATGAGGCTAGAATCAGGATAGCAACTCATTTTGCTATCGAAGAAAATAAAATACTTAGGAATTAACTTGGAATGTAAAGCACCTTTTTGATGGAACTATAAACCCTGGAGAAGGAAATTAATGCAGAACTGAGGAAATGCAAAAACCTATGCTCCTGCTTTGGAAGAAGTAATATTGTAAAAATGGCAATCTTGATAAGGACTATCTACAAATTCAGTGCAATATTCATCAATATCCCAATGTCATTCTTTAAAGAAACAGAAGAGGAAATCCAAAATTTCACTTGGAATAATAAAAGACCCCTTATAGTCTGTCTTCTTGCATGATACATAATGTTTAATCTCACCTTCTCCACCAAAATCTCACCTTGCTCATTGAGACATAGGTGGCCCTGTTTACTAGCAGCAAACGCTCAAACGCGCAGTTTCAGGTGTCACCACTGCCTCTGTTACTGGGTAGATCCAACTCTGTCATCGATTCTGAGGTCTGCTCTGGGAGTCTTGGTCACAAGTTGTTCTGTGGCATCTGCTGCCAGCCTGTGCCTATTTGCTTCCTTTTCCTCCAGCAGCCTACAACAGGGAATGAAGTTCAGGCGCTGATGCTCTCCTTCATATGCAGGGCAGGATGATCCCAACCATTACTCATCTTCCTCTTCCATTTTTTGGGAAAAAATGTGCTGGCAGAAGTCCTGAGGTGTGGGGCATGGCTGATCCACACTTTTAATCCAGGCTGGTCAGGAGGCTGAGATCTGAGTATGGAAGTTCCAAGTCATCTAGAACAGGAAAGTCTGATAGATTCTTACTACCAAAAATAAAAACAGCTTGGAATGGAGTTTGGGCTCGAGTGGTAAAGGGCTAGTCTTGAGTACAAATGCTTAGTGCCCAGGCCCTGAGTTCAGGCTCCAGCACTGCCAACAACCTCACTTTAGTGAGATTTTAGCTTTATCCATGTAGGCACATCTCACTGGAATCTTGCCGGTAGAGATAGTCTTCATAATTTTGTCTCAAGGTAAAGGTCCTCCTGGGGTAGTACACAAAAGCTGTCATGGAGAGAGGAGCCCCACTTGCTCCAGGTTTGAAGATGGCATAGGTCAAGCCAGCATGGAGTTGGAACATCAGTCTTTTTCCTACCACCACCTACAAGTGAATGTCAAATGACATTGATTGTTGTGGGAATGTGTGATTGAAGTGCCCCATTGAGGGCAGTGTTAGCCCATCCAAACAAGGATACCAGGAATGCTGAAATCTCAAAGCTAAGATTTCTGTTGGCTACAGAAATGCTGGTGTGTCTGTTATTCACTAAAAGTTCAGGTGCAAAGATTCTGAAGCTTGATGCCATGTGTTTAATACATTTAGTAAAATTATTTTAATGCACTGTATAAGTTAAAACATTTGATAAGGGTCAGGGGTAGTGAAAACATTGTTTTTGAATTCAGGTGTCTGGCAGGGTAATGGGGGGGTGTTGGTGGCTGGGACTATGAAGCTGGAGCTGCTATCAAACCATGGATCATGTTCCTCTTTTTCTGGGAGAAATGACTCCAAAGATGAAATTTGAATGGTGAGGAAAAGATGATGATATACTCAGGAAATTTCTCCTAAACAAATGCTCATGTGGAAGTGGAATGGGGGCTGGGCATATCTGAGGCAGAGCTTAAGGGGGCTTCTCATGGTATTGAGAACATTCCTTGCGACTTCAGGCATGCAGCAGGGTGTTTTAGATGGCCATTGTGAGATGGATGGAATAAGACTGGAGACAAGATGAATGCTGGGATCCTTCAATGCTCTTGCATGAGTGGCGGGTGGCTCACCTGAAAGAACTAATTATGTCTAAAAAAGAAATCAGGAATTTGTTTTGATTAGATAATACCTGTAATCCGAGGCATATTCAGAATCCTGATCTTAGTATTGTGGTTTAAAACCAACCCAGCAAAGGGAAAAATGCATGAGACTCTTACTCCCAGTTTAGAGCAAGAACAAAGATTGAAGTAGAGCTGTGGCTCAAGAGCTAGAGTGCTACCTTGAGCAAACAAAAGCTAAGAAAAAGCTCCAGGTCTTGAGTTCAAGGCCAGGAATGAAAGAAGGAAGGTAAAAAAGGGAAGTATGTTAGGAAGGGAAATATATAAATGAAAGAGAGAAGGAACTAGAAATTTTAAAATAGAGAATATTTAAAAGTCATCAGTCCTTCTAAGAAAAGTGTTGGAGTATGGGTTCTATATGTGGTGAACTGGAAGCCTAGCAGTGACTTGTTAACCGAAGAGTCACCATGATGAGCAAAGGATAGAAATCTGCATGAGCCTCTTAGCGGATGGAGTCACAGAAGAGAACCTCAGCTCCCATCCCATAGTTAGAATTATATAGAGATGGGGAAGTTGGCATCACCTTGATGTCATTGTGTCCATGGAGACTGGAAGCCATGGCTCTGTGAAAGCACCATGTTCTGGTTACTGAGCTGAGAGGCTGAGGAGAGCCAAGTCCTGGCCATGAAGAAATCAGGGTGGCAGCAGAGCAACTCTGCTGCAGTGTGTGCCTGCTTGGCTGTTCTTATTCTGTGGTGGATCAGGCCGGAGCGGGTGATAGTAACTTTTTTGTGGTCACAAGCCCTTCACCAAGAGCTTCCTCTGGGATCCTCATAAGCTACAGGGTGGCTGGTGGTGGGATGTGTGTGGGGTGGAAGTGACAGAGGGATGGACGCATGGCAAGGTGGGTGAAGAGATGAGAGGAATGATGAGAGCCCAGTTCATTGGTTTCCAAGGTTAATGGGTGGGAGGTAGAGAGGCATGATGGAGGAAAGATGGAGGCAGGGGAAGGTGGTGACAGAGTGAGGCCATCTGTAGTGCCAGCCTGGCCATCATCTGAAGCCCATAGGCAGCTTCCTGATCCCTCACTTTGTCCTGCTCCTTGTGGAGGGAATGTCACGTGTACCCAGAGCTAGAGGTGGGGCAATGTTAGTGGCACCTGAAGAACAATTGGCCTCTACCTGGGTGAGGGGTGGTTATGGCTCCCATGCTGGGTGGCCTGATAGCTGTGGAACAGATCTCACCTTAGCTACCACAGTCAGTGGCTGCTCTCCATCTAGGATTAGGGCACCTGTTCAGCCATCAGGACACCCCATGCCAGGACAGAGGCCTACAATTCAGATGGCAGCACAGGGGTGAAGATGATCTCACCGTAGCCCTAGTTGCATGGCTTTCCCTGCATGCAGGACAGGATGAGCTGGGGGAAGAGGTTCTCTGTGTTTTTCCACAGCCTATCCCGGCCTTTTCTTGTGTCTGATTAGACCAAGAGAGTACCAGGTTCCCTGTCATAGTCCTGGTTCTTTTTCTTTTGCAGTCATGAGGCTTGAACTCAGGTCCTGGATACTGTCCCTGAGCTCTTTTGCTCAAGGTTGATGCTCTACCATTTGAACCATAGTGCCATTTCCAGCTTTTCCTTTTCATGTGGATCTCTGATATCTCCAGTGCTGTGCCTGCAGGGAGGCACTCACCCCACAGACAGAGCCACCTCTGCCGTGACTTTGACTTCCCACAACCCTCACACCCACTCCTTGCACACCCCTCCACTCCAGTTTTAGTTCCTCTTGGACTGGGTGTCCAGCCTACCCCTTCCTACACTCACAAAGGGTCTACAATTGTCTTCCCAGGGTCCTTTCTTCGGCCAGCCAGAGTACAGACTGTGCACATCTTGACGATCACAGAGCTCAAAGCCAAAGGCTGAGATGCAGAAGGGGGTGACCCAGTAGCTGCACAGGGCCCATGGATCATCCTGTGCATCCCCCAGCCTGTGACTTCCCCCACCCCCTTGGCAGGGAGGCTACATGCCCACATCCTGGTCACTGGTCCCCTCCAATTCCATTCTCCCTTGGATTTTGCAGACTGTCTACCATCAGGATCTAAAATTCTATTCATCACTTTATGTCCTGATCTCTGATTTGCTACTTTGGCAAGATCTCCCCGTGCCTGGAGAGTGGGCATGTCATGTACCCTCTGTGGAGAAGTTGCCCCAGGAGAAGAAATATGCACTTCATGTGAGTGTTGGACAGAGCAGGAGGGCTCCCTAGGATCAGAAGCCACAGGAGGGGTGCAGATGGGGGAATGCTAGGGGCCCCAGGGGACAGTGGGAGTTAGGGCACAGTTGGTTCCTTCTGCAGGGTTGACACCACTTCACAAACCCAACAGAATGAGGTTCTCATTACAGATGTCAGAGACAGTGCATTTTGCCAATGGGTGCAGAGATCATTGTCACCCCCAGATGCTGGCTGCATGCTGGGATGAACGCAGAGATGGTTTCAAGATCAGATAATGAGGATGTAGCAGGGTGTAACCATTCTTTTCAGAGGGCTCTCTACCTCTCTTGGGCTTCATCTCTATCTTTGGCTTTTTCTTGGCAGTTAACTGGAAATGAGAGTTTCATGGACTTTCCTTTCTGCACTGGCTTCAAACAGAAGCTATGCACAGTTTTCAAACCATACCCTACTGAAGAAGGGAAGCTTGATCTGGTGCTTAACTGGGTTGCACTTTGTCTCCGTTTGCTATGCCTCACGGGAGGGGGCTCATCATTTGTAGACTAAGATCTCATGACCTTCAAAGCCAAATGCTACCTGAAAGTTCAGGGTCCCAGCCTATGTTTTGGGCCTGGGTGAATACATTCTGTTATGCTGGGTCATCAACCCATGTTTTAAGCTGGAAGTAGGCAGTGCCACATTTGATAAGAACATCTGCCAGAGATTGTCACCTCATGAAAGCAGATTCTAAATTTGTATTCCATTTCCTGTGGTGGAGAAATCCCCTCCAAGTTAGACAGGCTCACATCCACCTGCAGGTCACACTCCTAATGCACCCTTGAGTGTCCTCATGGTATTGGGATCTAAGTGTGTAGGGAATGCTGGTTTAGTCTATGAATTAGGTGGACATATGATGACAAACGTGTTGTGGATTAATATGAGAACAATTTAAAAGCCCTGGAGGAGCATCACCCTGACCCTCTGTGGTGCTATAAATCTGATAGGATGTTTCAGACTGAGAAACAATCACATGGCTTTGTGTTTGGCATCCAGACATGTGAGTGCATGTCTTAGCTGTCAGCCAATACAGAGGAGGACATGAATAAGTGGGTGGAAAGAATCTGTCAGACCCCTGTCTGTAGGCAGGTGGAGAGAACATAGGAAGGTAGATACCATGGCTGTGGTGGGGACAAAAAAAAGGGTAAAAGAGGCAAAGGAACCAGGTAGTGGTAGCTCAAGACTGTCATCCTAGCTACTCAGGAGTTTGTGTTCTGAGCATCACAATTCAAAGCCAGCCCAGGACAGAAACTCCATGAGACTCTTATCTGCAATAAACTACTGAATGCAAGAAGCTCAAGCTCAGTGACAGCATCCAGGCCTAGCGTTCAAAACCCAGGACTGGCAGAAAAAAGTATCAAAGGACAAGAAGCTGGCCAAAAATTAGAGGGACTCTATCTTGACAAACAATACAATGGTAAGTTGCACTCAGAAGACTTGCACAAAATCTGGAAATGCCTGAGACCTATCTATGTATGTTTCCTGTTTGTCTAAATACATATGTTTATGCATTTATATATTAGTATAGAGAGACAGATCAATACATATGACTATACATATATACATAGCCAGACACTTATGGGTGGGTGAGAGTTTGTGTTTGTGTTTTGTGAATGGCTAACTCTGTTTAAGAAAGATAGAAAATATGTAAATATCTTTAAAAAAAACTTGATAAAATATAGAGAGACATAAGCTCTTGAGGGAATCTGAAATGACAAGATTATTCACAGGCACGTTTATCCTTATGGATTCCTCAGCAAGTTTTAATTTTTTTCATTATTTTCTTTCTTTTTTTGAACCAGTGCTAAGGATTTCTCTCAGGGACCAGGTGCTGCCAATTACTAATTTTCTCATGGCTGGTACAAGAGGAACTGAGCCACAGTTCCACTTTTGCCTTTTTTATTTGTGATTAACTGAAGATAAAGATTTCTATCAGTGACTTTCTCTCAGGGGCTGGATTCTAACGAGGATCCCCAGACCTCAGCCTTCTCTATAGCTACAATTAACAATATGAGAACCCAGCACTAGGTTCCAATGCACAGGGCAAGAAATTGAGTGAATCTCTCAACTCCAATTAGCTATAATAAGCTAGAAGTGAAAGACCAATACCTCTGAGGAAAAGATGCTGAGGGTTATCACACAGGCCCTATGAGTAAGCCCTAAACCCTGTACACATGTGTGCATGCACACATTGGCAGATACACACACATATGCACACACACAATATCTCAGGCAATATTGTATTTTGAATTAATATCCAAAGATTGGACAACAGGATAGCAAGTAATAAAATCTGTTTTTCTTGTCTACATTGAGGGAAAGGGATAAGTCACAAGATGCAGAAGCGAAGAATTCAGAGGCAAATGCTGTGAGTGAATAACTTGTCAAAAGCACATTTCTTTTCTTTTCTTTTCTTTTGTTTTTTTCTGCCATTCCTGGGGCTTGAACTCAGGGCCTGAGCACTGCTCTTGGCTTTTCCCAAGTCTAGCCCTCTGCCACTTGAGCCACATTGCCATATGGATTTTTATATCTGTGTGATATTAAGGACTCAAACCTAGATCTTCATGGATGCTAGGCAAGCACTCTACCACTGGGCCAAACTCTAAACCCCGATAAAGTGTTTATAAATAGTCATCATCATCATATCAAAATATCCTTTCTCCTACAAAGAATGAACACTTATCTATGTCTGTAAGACTTTTTTTATGTCACCAATGCTTCTGTGATTTTCCCACTTGCATTTTTACAGATGACATCACAGATATTCATCAGGAAGAAAAATAGATTAGGATACAGAAACCTAACAACGTCCTAGTAGATTGAAGTGAAAAATATGTGCAAGATGGCCTGGGTGTTTCATCAATTTGTAGAGTGCTTGGCTACCACACAAAAAGACTCCAGTTTGATTCTGCAGTACCATATACATAGAAAATTCTGGAAGTGGTGCTGTGGCTTGGTGGGACAGCTATAGCCTAAAGAAAGCCTAAGAACAATGGTCAGGCTCTGAGGTCAAGTCCCAGGACTAGCAAAATATGTGCAAGAGGCAAAATGCAAGCTGAGAAGGCACTGTGAAGCAAAATGACTTGTGAAGGGTAAGGGGAATAGTGACCGTTAAGTTTGGATCTTACATAAGAAAGGCTCCTTGAGCCTGAGACCAGGCTAGCACTTACGTCTAGTTAGTGACTTGGGATTTGAACAAAAAGGTGTGCTGTTTACTACATCCATATGTGAGGTGGGAAGGGAGATTCAGCCTCCAGTATGTCTTTGGGGAGGTCTTCTGTGAGCAAGGAGCTTTGGTCATTGGGCCTTGAAAGGTGACCCTACCTCCCTCACAATGGAACAGAATATGGAACCCTGGTAACTAAGCCACTGTATGTGACAACCAGCTCAAGCCAGCTCCCTTGGCCTGTGGCTCAGGAACCAGAAAGATGTTACTGTGCTGTTGCCAAAGGTCAGGAGGCTTGCATCTCAGGCATGAGAGATATGGATGTCTCACTTGAAGAAGTAGATGCTGGATCAGTGCCAAGCCAAAATTCCAGTATATCAGGCATTTCTCTAGGAAGAAAGCCAGGAAACTCCAGGGCAACTCAGATGAGGTATATTGAGAGGAAATCTATTTGAACCCATCATCCTGCCCACACACTCCAACCTTCTTGTGTGGTTTCAAGTGACCATACTGAGATTAGAGTGTGTCATTTGCAATCTACTCTATTCCAATTCCTCAGTGTGAAGTGTGGTCCCAGTCCTACGTTTGAAATATCCACTGTTTTGCCAACATAGTGTGATGGTAAGTCAGCTCAGACTCTGAATGAGCCTTGTAACCTATGGATCCTGGAGGAAGGCCTGTTGGAGATGCTGCTGAGAAAGCTGATCCCTGCCTACCAGAAAGGTGATCCCTTTTTTGTGGGAAACTTCCTGCACAATTTCAAATAGTGGAGGACAATGTAGTAGTTGCTGGAAATTCTCTTGAAAAAGTGAGTGTTCCCCCTCCAAACCCAGGTTTGCTCACCCCTGCTGGCCAAGTCTTGGAATACTTGGCTCCTCTCTGAGCCTGTTTGGTTCACTGGGGTGTTCACAGGGGAGCTAAGCATGATACAAGTGCACAAACTACTTTATTATGACTGGGACAGCATGCCATTTCATTTCCCTCACAAGCTACTGGAGTCTCAACAGTGTGCTTACTGAGAAGTTGGATTTCAGGCTTGAGTAAGTGGCTCCCAACTGCAGCCCTCACCTAGGTGACATCCTAGGAAATCCCATTTCCCAGTAAGAAATGAGGTGTCAGTACTAATGGCGGAGGCCTGTGAAATACTGGAGTCAGAGGAAAAGCTGGGGGCTGAATCACTTTTGAGCAATCAGGGAGGAATTGTGATAGCTTTGCCTGTTAGAACCTGAAAGCATTTACATTTTGGTGTGTGGTCCAGTGCTGCCACTTGAACCTGAACCCAGGTCTAAATGCCATCCCTTTGGTGTTCAAAACTTAGCACTGTACCATTTGAGTCATAGGTCAATTCTGGCTTTTTGCTGCCTAATTGAAGACAAGTGCCTTTAGAATTTTACTGACTAGACTGGCTTTCCACTGTGATCTTCAGAGCTCAGCCTGCTGGGTGGCTAAGATTAGAGGAATGAGCATTTAGTTCTTTATTTAGAGCATTCACTTATTGATTTATTTAGAGCATTTACTTAGTTAATTTAAGGTGCGTTTACTTTGGACAGATGCATAGAGGCCTCTCTCGGAAGCTTCTGGAAGTGGGGTGTAAAAGTCCTCCTGTTCTCGAGTGTCTCTTACCCCCCTCCCAGCACATAAGTGCACATATCTGCAGGCCAGCCACAGCACTAGAGTCCTGCAAGAAAGGGGCTTTGGTAGAAGGCTCAGGATGGAGAGAGAAGGCTCTCACTTTCCTTGTACCGAATGTGCCCACAGCATCATGTGTTCCATCTATACGATGTGAATGGACTTCTACCCCAGTGATTTCTACGAGTTCAAGAACTGCCACACCCTGACACAACTCAAACTCTTTATGAGGCTCCACATGCCGGCTTTGGACCTGCTCTTCTAGACACATACTTTTTGACCAGCTGGAGGAATATGCGACCAGTAAGTCCAAGAAAAAGTAGAAGTCCTGGTGTGGGTGCCTCAGAGCCTGTGAGTAGGAAGCCCATGTGGTCTAGATATTGGTTGGCCCTTACTTCTACAGAGCTTGGCAAAATGCCCTTTATGGGTGGTGTCAGCCAGGTAATGTCTGTCCTCTGAAAGGACTCGGGAATAAGCACTCATTAGAAAGACCCTACACCTCCTCAGTGTTCAGTCCAAACTCCAGTTCTACAGGTTCCTCCATTCGATCCTCATGGAAGTTGAGTGACACTTCAACTTGCAGAGTCCACTCTGTCCACTCTGTACCTATTTCCATTCTTAGGTTTGGGTCATCGTGGAAGAGCTTATCCTGAACTCCGGATGAAAAACCCAACAATGGAGCTGGTGACTGATGGAGACAGAGAATCATCACTGCACTCCAGAAAGCATGGGCCTTCTGTAGAAATTACCAAACAGGTTTAGAGTCCTGTGGATATACCTTTTGCTCTGAACCCCATGTGTGACACAGTTGAACCTGCAGATACTATGGAGGAAGAAAAAGAGCAGCCAGATTTCCTTCCGTTTCCTTTCACACTCCACCCAGAGTCAGTCCATCTGAGTCAGAGTAACATTCCACTTATTGTGCAAGCTGAAGGGGCACACGCTGTGCTCATGGAAAATGTCCCCATGGGAAGCAGCAAGTGTACTCTCAATACTGGATTCATTGGAGGAAAATGAATCCATCCTCACAGAATATCCAGACCCATCCATCTCACTAAAAGAGACTCAATCTCCATTCGACAAACCAGAATCCATCCCCCTCTTAACTCAGGAAGGACATTCTGTTTCTCATGAGGAAGGAGACCCTTCTGAGGACTCTGAAGTAGAATTACTGTCTGAAGGCAACTTGGAGGCCAGTCTGGATTTAGAGCTTCCCTATCCAATTCCTAAAAAGACATCTCTTTATCTTGCTCTCATGATTCTTGTCAAGTATTCATTGTATTTACTTTGCTAACTATTAAACTCTCATTGTTAATATTATGGTGTGCAGTTCTTCAGTCCTTATTGTACTGTGTTTTATTTTCCACTTATAAAGTGAGACCTCAGACACCTAGGTCCTGGGTGGGCCAAAAACCAGACAGGTCTGGGCCCATAGAAGACAACCTTACTGGATATACAGGGAACTATGAAATGCATGGAATCACCCCGAATCCAGGCCAGGCCTCCATGGAAAGACAAGTCAGGTACCAAAGCTTGAGGACAGAGCAGATGCCTGGAAATCTGTTTTGTCAATCGGGAGAAGTGCCAGAGTAACTGTAATATTATGGGGGACTCTGTTCTGTGAGTTCAAGTCTGTTTATATATCCATTGTGCTTTGCACAAATATTTAAGAAAATTAAAACTCCACAATAGCATCAAAAATCTACTTTGGCTTTGAATGTGGCCTAGTTGTAGAGTGCTCGCCTAGTATACAAGAAGACCTTGATTCAATTCCTCGGCACTGCATACACAGAAAAAGCAGATGGGGCACTGTGGCTCAGGTGTCACAGTGCCACCCTTGAACAAATGTGGCCAAGGACAGTTCCTGGTCCCTCAGTTCAAGCCCAAGAACTAGCCAACAAGAAATCATACCATTTTCCACACATTTGGAAATAAATCTGTTTTATCTAACCCTACTTCTTTTTTGCCAGTCCAGGGTGTGTGCCACCAAGCCAAACTACTGGCCCCCAACCTTACTATTTTTAATCATTTAATTTTTTTACATAATCATATTTCATGCTGTCTGTATTAATACCATAAACAGTATGCTTAGTGTAATAATGTTAAAGGTAAAACATAAGAAATTAATAACTAAAATTCCTTTTTTATTAGTTTTATAGCATTACTACAATTTTATGAGAAAAATTACCTAGAATGTTTATTTTACAGTTCAAGTAATCCATTTTGATAAATATATCAACCTACATCATTTATTTGAACACATTTTAAACTATTTTTTTCAGGAATGAAAATACATATATATTTGTTGTAAATGAAATTATGACTTGGGGGGAAGGGAAAGAGAAAAGGGGGGAGGGGGTAACAGTGTTTACAAGAAATGTACTCATTACATATGTAACAGCAATCTCTTTGTATATCACCTTGACAAGAAATTTTTTGAAAAGTAAAATAAGTTTAAATGTCTACTTTGGGCAGAATTATTTTTCCAGTACTGGGCTTAGACTCAGGACCTGAGCACGATCCTTGTTTTTGTTTTTGTTTATTCTTGAGGCTCAAGTTCTATCACATGTGCCACAGCACCACTTTTATCTTTTTTATCTATGTTGTGCTGAGGAATTGAACTTGGGTCTTCATTCATGCTCGGCAAGAACTCTTCCACTAGGCTTAACTTATGGCCCCAGTGGGAAGGAAGTTTTCCATAAAGTATGTAGGAAATATGTACACTAAGGAAAAGCCATCAAAAATAGAAGAAAAATTATATACTTACATAACGACATGCCAGTATTATGGCAGGTCTCTGTAATTCTAGCTTCAAGAGTGTCCTATTTGGACCGGGAGTTGGCTGGCTGAAGTAAAGTGCTATCCTTGAGCAAGCCCTAGGACAGTGTTCTGGCCATGAGTTGAAGCCATAGGACATGCAAAAAATAATAATTTAATGCCCGTGACTGGTGGCTCACCCTGGTAATCCTAGCTACCCTGGAGGATCGAGGTTCAAAGATGGCCCAGGCATAAAAATCTGTGAGAATCTTATTTCCAAATAATCCAGAAAATTCAAAATGTCAATGTGCCTCAAGTGGTAGAGCTCTTGCCTTGAGCTGAAGAGCTTAAGGTAAACATCCAGGCCCAGAGTTCAAGCCCCATGAGTGAAAAAAAGAAAACGAAAAAGAAAGCCCTTATCTAAGGCTGGAGTGCACACTAGTGGTACTTTGCTTGCCTAGTAAGCACAAAGCCCTGTGTTCAATTACTCTGTACAACGTACACCAAAAAAAAAGCTGGAAATGATCTCAGAAGTTTGGGTTCTGAGGATCACAGTTCAAAGCCAGGCCAGACACTAAAGTCCATGAAACTGTTACTTCCACTTAAGCACCAGAAAACCAGAAGTGACACTGTGGCTCAAGGTGTTTAAGGTTGTAGCCTTGAGCTGAAGAGCCCAGGGACACTGCCCAGGTGCACAATTTAAGTCTTACAACCAAAAGAGAGAGAGAGAGAGAGACAGAGAGAGAGACACAGAGAGAGAGAGAGACAGAGAGAGAGAGAGAGACAGAGACAGAGAGAGAGACAGAGAGAGAGACAGAGAGAGAGAGATAGACAGGCAAACAGACAGAGACAGACAGAGACAGAGAGAAAGAGACAGAGACATCAGTCAGGCACTCCTGGCTGAAGCGTGTAATTCTAGCTACTATGGAGGCTGAGATTGGAGGATCTTGGTTCAAAGCCCAAAGCCAGCCTGGACACATATGTTTGTGAGACTTACATCACCAATTAACTACCAGAAACCAAAAATGGAGCTGTAGAGGAAGAGCGCTAGCCTTGAGCTGAAGAGCTCAGGGAGAGTGTCCAGGCCCAAAGTCAAGCACCATGACGAATCAATAATAAAAAAAGAAGATAGCTAATAGTAATGATGAATAATTTTGTGCTGGGAGTTTGGCCTAGTGGTAGAGTGATTGCCTAGCATGCACGAAGACCTGTGTTCAATTCCTCAATACCACATACATAGAAAAATGCTGGAAGTGGTGCTGAGGCTGAAGTGGTAGAGCCCTAGCCTTGAGAAAATATAAGGACAGTGCTCAGTCCCTGAGTTCAAGCCCAGGACTGGCCAAATCAAAAGTAGTAGAGCACTGGCATTGAACTGAAGATCTGAGGAACAGCCCAGGCACAGAGTTCAAGCACCGCAAACAACAACAACAAAATCTATGAAATGGCAGTGGTGGTTTTAAGCTAAGCAAAAATAGAGTAGAAACTGGTAAAATACATATTTGTGTGTAAGCAAAATAGCCAGACTTATGCATTAGAACAGGATAGCAACTTGAAAAAAATTTTGTTTTCCATCTCACTAGGTCCTGTCTCTTAATTTATTCAAGTAAGTAAAATGCTGGGTTTTATAATCATTGCTCTGAATATTAGAAAATCATAATATCTCTCATTAACCAACAAAGACCAGGAACTGGGGCTTCGTTCAAATGGCAGAGTATCAGGCAAGAGAAGAAAAAATTGAAGTAAGAACTTGAAGTTCTTGATCCAGAACCTGCTTAGTAACAGAGCAGCAGCCTGGTGATGGTACCTCACACCTATAATCTCAGCTACTCAGGAGGCTAAGATCTGAGAATCAAAGTTTAAAGCCAGCCAAAGTACCCAGTTAACTGCCAGAAAAACCAGAAGTGGCACTGTGGCTCACAGATTAAAGCACTAGCCTTGAGCTGAAAGCTCAGGGACAGTGCCCAGGCGCACAGTTCAAGCCCCACAATTGACAAAAATCAAACAAGCAAACAAAACTCACAAAGAAGCCTGCAGACCACAGTGGTTCTGCTGAGTCTCTTCTCTATGGGGATCAGGAAACATTTCACTTTTTCTCTCTCTTCCCATCTCAACATTCATACTAAAATAAGACTGTGTTGAAAGTTTCAATTTATAAAAATGTTTTTCATGAAGCACCCTGAAATATTCATCGCTTATATCTCAATTGAAGATAGTTGATTTGGGGCTGCATTGGTAGAGTGCTAGCCTTGAGAAGAAAAGGTCAGGGATAGAGCTGAAGCACTCACTTGAAGACCCAGTGCCAACACACAAAAGAAAATATGCACTTTATACATATTTTCTAATTTCTTAATGAATTTTTCACTCTGTATAAATATAGGGTACATTCCTTGTTACTTAAGTAAGATTGCTGTTTTTTTTTCTTTTTGCCAGTCCTAGGGCTTGGACTCAGGGCCTAAACATTTTCATTGGACTCGCTTGCCCAAGGTGAGTGCTCTGCCTCTTGAGACACAGCGCCACTTCTAGCTTTTTTCTGAGTATGCGGTACCGGTGAATAGAACCTAGGTCTTCATGCATTCTAGGTGAGCACTCTACCATTAGGCTACATTCCCAGGCAGTGAGATTCCTCTTACAGTCATTGTATGTTCACAGGGTTTGATCTCACACACTGTAGGGTCCCGGTTGGCTTTGACCTGTGATCCTAAGCCCTGAGCCTCCTAAGTAGCTGAAATTAAGTTGCGAGCCAGCATGATGGCTTCCATTCTTTTTTCTACAAAAATATATGTAGTTATCTAAAATATATCTATAGCTGAAAAAAATGAATCTCTCCCAAACCAATCTTCAAAGAAACAACCATCCTATTAAAAGGTGGGCTAAAGACTTAAAAGAGTATTCTCTGAAGAAAAAATTAAAATGGGCTTTAGACACATGAAGAAATGCTCCATATCTCTAGCAATAAGGGAAATGAAAATCAAAACAACTTTGAGATTCCACCTGACTCCAGTCAGAATGGCCATTATCAAAAAATCTAATAAGAGATACTGGTGGGGAAGTGACCAGGGGGGATCACACCTACACTGTTGGTGTGAGTGTAAACTCGTTCAACCACTAGGGAAAGCAGTGTGGTGGTTCCTCAAAAGACTGAACATAGAGCTCCCCTATGATCCAGCAAATCCATTACTTGGAACCTACCCAATTGTACAGAAAAAAGGACATACTAAAGCCACTAGCACAATGATGCTCATTGCAGCACTATTTACCATAGCAAAGATATGAAACCAACCCAGATGCCACTCAGTAGATGACTGAATCAAGAAGATGTGGTACTTATACACAATGGAATGCTATGCTGCCATCAGAAGGAATGACATCGCCCCATTTGTAAGGAAATGGAAAGACTTGGAAAAATTCATATTAAGTGAAGCAAGCCAGACCCAAAGAAACATAAGCTCAATGGTTTCCCTCATTTGTAATAATTAGTTCACATCTAGGACTCTCCTAGCAGAGGATTACAATAACTCAAAAACCTAGGTATATAAGGTCATATAGGATGAGACTAAATGTAAGGATCTCTAGGATATGGGAACAAGAGCTATATCATGTGTCATCGTTGCTCTTAATCTTGTGTGATTTTTGTCCTTAATCTACTATGTTATTTCTCATCTCTTATTTTGCCCTTTGGTTAATGTCAGATTGTTACTGTATCTGATTTTTCCCTGGCATATTGTATATATGTTTATTTGTTTATGTCAAATAGGAAAGGGAAGGGGGGAAACAAGATGATTGGGAAGGGGAGGGGAGAGGGAACTGGGGACAAAAACATGTGGAGTGGAATAAATGTGTGAGAAGTAATGCAGTCCACTACCTGTAAATGTAATCGTAACCCCTCTATACATTACCCTGAAAATAAAAAAGAGACTATAAAAATATCTGTAGAAAATGAGGCTGGATGATGGAAACAACCAGATGCCCTACTACAAAAAATGTGATACACACACACACATACACACACACACACACACAAACACACACACACACACACACACACAATGGAATGATACATAGCCAACCGACAAGATAAAATAATGGCATTCTCGGGGAAGTGGATGAAAATGAAAAAAATCATATTAAGTGAAGTAAGCCAAATTCAAGGGAACATAGGCCCAAGAGTCTCCCTCATTTGTCAAATTCAGTAGAAACCTTGGGCTCTGCTACCAGAGATTTACAATAGAACAAAATCTAGAGACATCGTGACAAATAGTATGACACTAAATGTAAGGACCTCCAAGATAAAGAAACAAAACTCATATAATGAGTGATTGTTGTCCTTAATGAACTATGTGATCTCTTATCTCTGTTGCTATCCCTTGGTTATATCATATTGTTACAATATTTCACCTTGTTTTCTGATATATTTCATATGTGCCTAATTGGTTATTTGAAATTGGATAGGGAAGGGGGGAAATGAACATGAGTGGGGGTAGGGAAAGGGAAATGGGGACCATATCATTACATGGGGTATCAAAGTTTGAGAAATAATGCACCTTCTATCTGGTGAATATAATGTAACCCTTCTATAAATTACAATAAAAATAAATACATAAAAAAAGATCTGCACAGAAAAAACTAATAATGGCATTTTTGGGGTAGTGGATGAAATTAGAGTGAATCCTGTTGAGTGAGATAAGTCAAGACCAAGGAACAAAAGGTACATGGTATCCTTAATATATGGATATTAGTTTCAAACAGTAGTAGAGCGATGATTGAATAGTTGATACCCAAAGTTCTGGACATAATTTTGGAGATATAAACATAACTACATAGACATAAAAATCTAGGATAGACAATACACTCTATAGACATGTGTTTTATTATAGATTAATCTGTATCTATGACATACAATGACTCAGCTTAATTTTTACTATACTCTAAAATTTATGTGCCAGTGATTGTATAGCGATTCCCTTCTTGAATAGTTGTTGGTTAAACATGACATTTGAAATACGATGTAAAATTCAATGTTAATAAATTTTTTTAAAAAAGAGGCTAGAGGTAAATACCACTAATGTACTTGCTCTAAGTGGTACAGAAATTTTCTTAATGAATCAAGGGATTTTATTACATCTTTATGCAATTATTTTAGTTCTGAGTGTTCTACACTCAATGATACTTCTGGAAAGATGATGTAGCTGACTGTGTAGATGGTATGAAGACATACTGGCCTAAACGTAGAATAAAGCATTGGTAAGTGGCTGTTAGCTGTCCAGATTCTACTGGAATACGTGGAATGAATTTATTAAGCACAATGCAGGCTCTTAGTCAGATCAGGATCAAGATTATGTGGTTCCATGAGATGAATGAGGAAAGATCAGAAAAATCTACTAAGATATCCAGATATACTTTTGAAACTAAGGTATCTGGACTCCTTTTTTTTCTTTCTTGGTGGGGAGCTTGAACTTTGGACCTGGGCAAGGTCTCTTAGTTCTTTTTCCTCAAGGCTAATGCTGTACCAGTTTTACCCACAACTCCACTTAGTTTTTGGGTGGATAAGTGGAGAGAAGAATCTTACTGTTTTTTTTGTTTTCGTTTTTTTGCTTGCAAAGGCTTTGAATCACCTTCTCCCTGGCTAGTAGAATGACAATTATGACCCTCCTGCGCCTGGCTAGTGATTTTTTGAAAATTGGACTTTCTTCCAAATCACGTAACTGGTTCCTAGCAAAGTTTTGAAGCCTGACTTAAATGTGACAGATTTTTGTCACTTGGAGACACTCTGTGCTGAACGTTAGACATCTACCAGCTGAGTCAAAATGGCACTTTCAGTTTTTGTTTATGTCGTGCTGAGGAATGGAATCCAGGGTTTCATACATGCTAGGCAAGCTACATTTTCAGCCCAAGGATTTATGTTTTGTTTTTTCAGTGTTGTTGCTTCTAAGGTACTGTATGATGTCCTTTCATTTTCTTTGCTTTTTACCTCTTTTCTTCTTTTTCCCTTTAGTTTTATTCTCTGTAGTCACTGTGTTGAATTCGGGTACCCTGTGTCTTGTACATAGGTTTATGTGATTTGGGAAAGGGAAAGGGTATAATAAAATGATAAAAAAAAGAAAGGAAAAAATGTGTACTAATTGAATAGTGATATGTGGAAAACACTAAACGGAAATGAACTGAACAATCTGGGTGGAGAGGGGGCTGAGGGTAGGAAAACAGAGAAAAATGAGGGAGGGGATAACAATTTTCTTAAGAAATGTATTCATTACTTATATAATCGTATGCCAACTATATATTGACTTAACCAAAAAAATTAACTTAAAAAATAATTTAGCCCGGTATGGTGGCTCACACTTGTAAATGTAGCTACTCAAGAGGCTGGGATCCAAGGATAGCAGTTCAAAGTCAGCCTGGGCACTAAAGTCCATGTTACTCTTATCTCCAATTAACCACCAGAAACCCAGAAGTGGCCCTATGGCTCAAGGGATAGGGCAGGAGTGTTGAGCTGAAAAGCTCAGTGACAAGACCCAGGTGCAGAATTGCAGTCCCATGACTTGAATGATGAATGATACTAGCCAGGCTCTGTGCGCTCACACTTGGAATCCTATCTACACAGAATCAGGTTTGAATCCAGCCCAAACAAATTGCATGATATTCTGATTTACAGTTCATTACCAAAAATCTGGAATTGGAGCTGTGGATCAAGTGGTAGAACACTAGCCTGAAGCAAAAAAAACCATTTAAGGACAGTTCCCAGGCCCTGGGTTCAAGTCCCAGGACTTGCATAAAACAAACAAAATGTGACGCTGAGTCCTCCATCATTTGGGGTTATAGTTCAATATTCTTGATATGCGTCGTAGAAATTAAGTCCCTAGCAAATACTCTCGCCTGAAATTCTGCTTCACAGCTGATTCATAGAATTTCAGCATCATTACTATCACCTTCCAGTTAGCATAGCAGTCTACTACTGAAAATTTGAAGAAAAATTTTGAGTAATCCTAATAAATCTGTGTATCATCTGCACACACATCAAATCAGCAGCAGCTATGTTCTACTATTATCTAAATGTATTTAATCCCTTCTTGAGTTAATGAGCCTTAAAGAGTAAAACATATGAAATAGTTATGAAACTAACAGTCACCATTCTTCTACCTAATATTCTAATATAAGTTTATAAATGCAAGGACTATTCTGAAGTGTGCAGAAGATAGCTTCTAATTATAATATTCTCATGAAGTATTGTTTTTTAGAAACATGTTGCTTGCTTTGGTAAAGCAAAGGCAAGGAAAAATGATATAGGTAAGTTCCCTATTTTTCAGAACTAAAATACTATTGGGTTTAGATCAACTTCATTCATTCCGTGCTGATGAAACAAATATTTGCAATTCCTGAGGCCAATCACTTCATTGTGATGCACAATCAGCCAGCTTAGATCAATCTTCCAAAAAAGGAAAGGAACAAATGAGAAGCAATTAAGGTTTCCAAAATGAACCAGGTGGTGGTGGCAGCTCACACTTGTAATTCTATCTACTCAAGGCCTGAAATCCAAGGATCTGGATTAAGTCTGTCTGGGATGAAAATATTCCTGTCTGAAACATCATCTCTGTTATCACAGCCCAGCTGATACACTCTGCCCAACAGGTACCAAACACCAAAGTCCATCTCCTATCTGAAATACTAGCAAACGTACTCACACATAATTTCCTCTTTGGGAGATAGTTGAAACATGTACCAGAAACATTTCCCTGGCTTCAGAGTGGAAGTGGAAATATATACTCACTAGAAGCCCATCTAGTAAATTACAGTCAATCATCTTTCCTCACATTTTGTTAGTTAAATTGAACAATGAGTGTTTGGATCAGAAGGGATGTGTATGAGCATACAGGTTGTAAAAGTACTGTAATCCTAGCTACTCAAGATAAGCTAAGACCTGAGGATTCCAGTTCAAAATCAGCCATGCAATAAATTCCATAAGATTTTTACCTCTAATTAACCAGCAAAAAACAGAGCGTTGAATTGTGCTTAAAATGCCACAGGCCTAAGCTTTGCATAAAAGTGCTAAGGGGTAGCATTCTGGATGCCCACTCTCTCCACTCCTTTTTAACATAGTACTAGAATTCCTAGGCAGTGCAATAAGGCAAGAAGCAAGCATAAAGGGGATCCAAGTAGGGAAAGAGGAAATAAAACTATCCCTCTTTGCAGATGACATGATTCTGTATTTAAAGAATCCTATAGACTCTACTCCCAAGCTCCTTGAGCTGATTCAAAGCTTTGGAAGGGCAGCAGGCCATAAAATCAACCCTCACAAATCAACTGCCTTCCTTTACACCAACAGTGCGAGGAACGAGGCAATAATCAGGAAAGAAACTCCTTTCACAATAGCCTCAAAGAAAATAAAGTACCTAGCAATTAGCTTAACTAAGAATGTAAAGGACCGTTTAGATGAAAACTTTAAAACCCTAAAAAAGGAAATTAAAGCAGAACTAAGGAAATGGAAAAACCTCCCATGCTCCTGGATTGGAAGAATCAACATTGTGAAAATGACAATCTTGCCAAGGGCTATCTACAAATTCAATGCAATACCCATCAACATCCCAATGTCATTCTTTAAAGAAATAGAAGAGGCAATTCAAAATTTCATATGGAATAATAAAAGACCCAGTAAGCAAAAACACTTCTTAGCAGAAAGAACAGCGCTGGAGGAATTTCAATTCCAAACTTTAGACTCTATTACAGAGCTATAATTCCCAAAACAGCTTGGTACTGGCACAAGAACAGGCCTGAAGTCCAATGGAATAGAACTGCGGACCCAGATATTAAACCACAGACCTATGGCCACCTAATCTTTGACAAGGGAGCCAAAAAAATAGAATGGAAGAAAGATAGCCTCTACAACAAGTTGTGCTGGCAGAACTGGTTAAGCACCAGCAGAAAACTAAAGTTGGATCCTTCTTTGTCACCTTGCACTAGAATAAACTACAAATGGATCAAAGACCTGGAGGTAAGAGCTGACACACCGAAAACTCGACAGGAAGGAATAGGAGATACACTAGGCGTCCTTGGCACAGGTCGAAACTTTCTTAATAAGAACCAAGAATCACAACAAATCAGAGAAAGGCTGGATAAGTGGGACTGCATTAAACTGCAGAGCTTTTGTATGGCAACGGATATAGGTAGTAAACTAATCAGGAAGCCTAGAGAGTGGGAGAAGATCTTCACCAACAAAACAACGGACAAAGGCCTCATATCTAAAATATATCAACAATTCAAAAAATTGAATCACTCCAAAACTAACCTCCAAAGTAACACCAATCCCATTAAAAATGGGCCAAAGATTTAAACTGAGTCTTTTCTGAAGAAGAAACAAAAATGGCCTATAGACACATGAAGAAATGTCAACATCTCTGGTCATAAAAGAATTGCATACCAAAAGAACTCTAAGATTCTACCTCACTCCAGTTAGAATGGCCAGGATCAGGAAAACGAATGACAACAGATGCTGGAGGGGATGAGGCCAGGAGGGATCACTACTACACTGTTGGTGGGATTGCAAACTCGTTCAACCACTACGGAAAGCAGTGTGGCAGTGCCTCAAAAGGCTAAACATAGAACTCCCCTATGACCCAGCAATTCCCCTACTTGGCATTTACCCAACAATCCAGAAACAAGGGCATACTAAACCCACTAGCACAACAATGTTCATTGCAGCACTATTCACCATAGCAAAGATATGGAACCAACCCAGATGTCCCTCAGTTGATGAGTGGATCAACATGTTGCGATATTTGTACACAATGGAATTCTATGCTGCTGTCAGAAAGAATGACAACACCCCATTTGTTAGGATATGGAAAGACTTAGAACAAATCATATTAAGTGAAGTAAGCCAGACTCAAAGGAACTTAGGCTCAGTGGTTTCCCTCATTCGTCATAATCAGTAGAAACCTTGGGCTCTACTAGCAGAGATTTGCAATAGAGCAAAAGGCCATATATAAGGCCATATAATGTGAAGTTAATTGAAAGGACCTCCAGGATATTGAAACAAAAGCCATATAAGGAATGATTGTTGTCCTTAATGTACTATGTTGTCTCTCATCTCCTTTGCTGTCCCTTGGTTATCCCATATTGGTATAGTATCTCACTTTGTTGTCTGATATATTGAATTTGTTTGTATTTGGATATTTGAAATTTGATAGGGAAGGGGGTAAAACCAAGACGGGTGGGGGGTGTGTTGTTGGAGGGAAATGGGTACCAAGACATGTGAAAGGGTATCAATGTATGTGAATTAATGCACCTTCTACCTGGCAAATATCATGTAACCCTTTTACTAATTACAATAAAAAAATGAAAAAAAAAGAAAGTTGTAGTGTGTGGGAAGGATGATGGGATCAAATACATTTCTTCTTAGAAATTTACCTCATCTGGTTGCCCTGGATTTTCCTGGCCTTCTTCTTAGAGAAAGGCCTGTTATAATGGATTTGTGGCTTGGCGAAGATCTAGCATGTACATCCTCGAGTAAGACATCCACAGCTTCCATGCCTGAGACTCGAAATTCCTGACCTTTGGCAACAGCACAGCAAAATCATTCTTCCTCCTGAGCCACAGGCCAAGTGAGCTGGCTTGAGCTGGTTGTTAGTTACAGTGGCTTGGTTACCGGGGTTCCATATTCTGTTCCATTGTGAGGGAGGCAGGGTCACCTTTCTGGGCCCAATGACCAATGATCCTTGCTCACACAAGACCTCACCAAAGACATACTGGAGGCTGAATCTCTCCTCCAATCTCACAATATACATGTGGATGTAGTAAACAGCACACCTTATTTGTCCATACCCAATGTCTTCCACTAGGCCCAACTACCAGTCTGGTCTCAGGCTCAAGGAGCCTTTTTTAGGTAAGATCGAAACTTAAGGGTAAATATTGCCCTCATCCTTTACAAAACATTTGCTTCACAGTGCCTTCTCTGCCTGCATTTTGCCCCTTGTCGAATTTTCTTTTGTTTTTGCTAGTCTTGGGACTTGACCTCAGAGTGTGAACATTGTTCTTGGGCTTTCTTTAGGCTTTAGCTGTCCCACCGAGCCACAGCACCACTTGCAGCGTTTTCTATGTATGTGGTAATGAGGAATCAAACCTGAGTCTTTTTGCGTGGTAGCCAAGGACTCTACCACTAGGTCAAACACACAGGGCATCTTGCACATATTTTTGACGTCAATCTACTAGGATATTATTAGGTTTCTGTATGGTAATCAATTTTTTCCTGATGATTAGCTTTGCTGTCATGTGTAAAATAATGCAAGAGGGAAAAACACAGAAGAATTAATAAAATTTTAAAAAAAGCATTACACACATAGATAAGTGTTTATTCTTTGTAGGAGAAAGAATATTTTGATATGATGATGATGACTTTATAATTACTATGTCAGTGTTGAGAGTTTGGCATAGTGGTAGTGTGCTTGCCTAGCATTCATGAAGATCTGCGTTTGATTGCTCAGTATCACATAGATAGAAAATCTAGATGTGGCACTGTGGCTCAAGTGGCAGAGGGCTAGACTTGAGAAAACCCGAGGACAGTGCTCAGGCCCTGAATTCCAGCTCCAAGACTGGCAGAAAGATAAAAGAAAATAAAAATGCTTTTTACGAGCTAATTCACTCACAGCACTTGCTTCTGTAATCTTCGCTTCTGCATCTTGTGAAATACCCCTTTCCCTCAACGTAGACAAGAAAAACAGATCC
Organism: Megascapheus bottae; assembly: GCF_031878675.1. Lineage (NCBI taxonomy): Eukaryota > Metazoa > Chordata > Mammalia > Rodentia > Geomyidae > Megascapheus > Megascapheus bottae. Next base: position 5,691 of record NW_028327770.1, on the reverse strand, counting down.
ATCCCATGGTCCATTGTGAGGCCACTGGTTGGGCTAAGAGCTAGTCGTGCAGCAACACATAAGTCTTATTCTAATACTTTCCAAACTTTGTACTCAAATATGCTACCTACTTACCAACTTAGGTCAGTTATCCTTATGCTATACCTTTTCTTCATGACTACAATATTCTTACACTCCTATGTAAATCCTCTTGTACTTCCCCTGACCTCTCTCATTTTTTTACTCTATCTCTGGACCTCTGCTCGTCTTTCAACCCTTATACTGCACGGATCTACACTTGATGGCTGTTGAGCAATATTGTATATGTAGGTGGTTAATTATTCTCTAGGCTCAGAGGGACTTAAAGACAATAGAGATTGGATTGAGAGGCTTATTGTTTTGGGTATAAATCACTTATCAGTGGTTGTATTAGACTGGTCTGTAAGTGCACAAAAAGAAAGAGTGATAATACCAATCAAAACTTGTGAACATCTAGTGTCTGCCAGCTACAGAGGTATAGGTTGGTTATATCTGAAAAACTCTAATCATATTTAGTAGTAATCTTGCTCCCATTTTCAAATGGGCAGAACAAGAAACTCAAGAAAAATGTCAAATCAAGAAACAACATCCCCCACCCAACGTAAACAGACAATGGAACAGTCACTGGCAAACCTAGAGGAGAGTCTTCCAAGTGCTACACAAATGCAATTGATAAACATCATTAATGAAAAATGTGAAAATATAAAGAGATAATGGAGGAAGCCATAGCTGAACAAGAGGAAAGCATAAACAAGGTGATAATGAAAAAGAAGAAGCCATAAAGGAGGCCATAATAAAGGTTTTTCAAAGAAAGATGGATGAATTCATAGATCCACAAATGAAAACGTGACCAAACTTCAGGAAATGTCCAAAGAAAATAAATCTACTGAGCTAACCACTCAAAAGGAAATCAAGGAGATAAAGGAATCCATACATGATCTAAAACAAGGGAAAATAAAGCTACTAAGCTAACCACTCAAAAGGAAATCAAGGAGATAAAGAAATCCGTACATGATCTAAAACAAGAGATGCAAGGCATCAAAAGTGAGCAATTATAAGCAAGGGTGATGAAAAATAAAGTAAATAGCTTTGATAGCAGGTTAGACAATGCGGAGGAGAGAATTTCCGGGGCTGAAGATAATTTAGTTATTATAGAAAAGAACAGAAAATGAGTCAATCCAAATCTAGGAAATATGAGAGAGCGTTTTAGGAGGTCCAAGATACAATTAGGAAGCCTAATTTAAGGCTAGTTGGTATTGAGGAGGGCTTGGAGAAAGAGGTCAATGGTATTGGAAACATACTTCAGGGAATCATCTCAGAGAATTTCCCAAATATCCAGAAGGGCAGGCCCATCCAGATACGAGAAGTTTTAGAACCCCAAACAGACCTGACCAGAGAAGAACATCCCACCGCCACATTGTGATCTGAACTGGATCAATAGAAACGAAAGGAAAGTTCCTAAAGGCAGCCAGGGAAAAGGGATCAGTAACATATAAGGCAAACCAATCAGAATAACCCCAGATTTCTCAGCAGAGACCATGCAAGCACGAAGTGACTGGAAGCATATGTGTCATGCCCTTAAATCAAATAACTACCAACCAAGATTACTGTAGTCAGCTAAGCTCTCATTCATAACTGAGGGAACAATAAAAACATTCCATTCCAGGGAAAAGCTGCAACACTATGTCACAACAAAACCAACACTACAGAGAGTTCTCAAAGATGCTCTATACATAGAAAACCAAAATAAAGGCAATATAGGGAAAGAAATGGCACCTAAACAGCATACCGTCTAAGGACCACAAGAACTGTAAAGACACAGGCCCAAATAAAAGCTTTTAAAAATGGTAGGAACTAATAAGTATCTCTCAATCCTAACTCTCAATATCAATGGACTTAACTCTCCAATTAAACGGCATAGGCTGTCTAGTTGGATCAAAAAGCAAGAGCCATCGTTCTGCTGTCTTCAAGAGACACATCTTACACAAAAACAATCATCTTTTGAAAGTCAGAGGTTGGAATAAACTCTATCAAGCTAACTGCCCCCATAAACAAGCTGGAGTTGCCAGCCTCATGTCAGATACAATAAACTTCAAACTAAAATTAGTAAGAAAAGACAAAGAAGGTTACTAAATAATACTAAAGGGATCTTTCCTCCAGGAAGACATAACGTTCCTAAATATTTACACACCCAATCCCGGAGCTCCAAACTTCATCAAGCAAACTTTACTTACACTGAAACCATACATAGATCGAAATACAGTGATTGTTGGTGAGTTTAACACACCACTCTCACCTATGGACAGATCAACAAGGCAAAACTCAACAGAGAAACCTTAGAACTGAACAACTATATAGACCAACTAGATCTAACAGACATCTGCAGAATATTCCACCCAGTAACAACACAATATACGATTTTCTCAGCAGCACATGGAACATTTTCCAAAATAGACCACATCTTAGGCCATAAAACAAACCTGGACAGATTCAGAAACACTGAAATTATTCCATGCACATTCTCAGACCATAAAGGCATCAAATTGGAGCTGAACACATATCTCCACCAACGACAACCCTGTAACTCATGGAGACTGAACAACACATTGTTGAATCAAAAACAATGGGTAATCGAAGAGATCAGAACAGATATCCAACTGTTTATGAAATTTAACAATAAGGAGCACAAAAATATCAACTCCTTAGGGACACAACAAAGGCAGTATTCAGAGGAAAATTTATAGTGCTGAGTGCCTACAACAGCAAGTTGGAAAAATGGCAAACCAACTAGTTAATGTCTCACTTTAACCTCCTGGAAAAAGAGCAACAAACCAACCCTAAACCCATTAGGAGAAAGCAAATTATTAAAATCAAAGCAGAATTAAATGATTTGGAATAAAAAAAACCTATAGAAAGAATCAACAAAACAAGGAGTTGGTTCTTTGAAAGAATTAACAAAATTGACAAGCCCTTAGCAAATCTTACAAAAAAAACAAGAGAGCATATCGAAATAAACAAAATCGTAGATGAAAATGGTAATATCACGACAGAAATTACCAAGATTCAAAATATCATGAGGGAATACTTCTCAAACCTTTACGCCAACAAATTTGAGAATCTAGAAGAAATGGATGAATTCCTAGACAATATTAACATAACCACACTGAACCAAGAACAGCTAACCCAACTCAACAGGCCTATTTCAAGGTCTGAAATAGAAATGGAAATTAGACAACTTCTACTTAAAAAGAGCCCAGGGCCAGATGGATTCACAGCTGAATTCTATAAGGTCTTCAAAGCAGAGCTCACACCAATAGTCCTCAAGCTCTTCAACGAAATTGAAAATGAAGGTTCTTTACCAAACTCATTCTGTGAAGCCAGTATATCCTTCATCCCCAACCAGACAGATTCATCAAAGAAAGAGAACTGTAGACCCATTTATTTGATGAACATCTATCCAAAACTTCTCAACAAAATACTGGCCAACCGTCTACAACAACTCATCAAAAAAATTATACACTATGATCAAACTGGATTCATCACAGGGAGGCAAAGCTGGTTCAACATACACAAATCAATTCATATAATTCAACACATGACAAAAATCACATGATTATCTCAATAGATGCGGAAAAGGCATTTGACAAGATCCAAAACCCCTTTATGTTAAAAGATGTGGAGAAACTAGGAATCCATGGAACATTCCTCAATGTAATAAAGGCTGCGTATGAGAAACCTACTGGTAGTATTACACTTAATGGTGAAAATCTAAAGCCATTCCCTCTAAAATCAGGAACGAGACAAGGATGCCCACTCTCTGTACTACTCTTTAACATAGTACAAGAATTCCTAGCAGGTGCAACAAGGCAAGAAGCAAGCATAAAGGGGATCCAAGTAGGGAAAGAGGAAATAAAACTATCCCTCTTTGCAGATGACATGATTCTGTATTTAAAGAATCCTATAGACGCTCCTCCCAAGCTCCTTTAGCTGATTCAAAACTTTGGCAGAGTAGCAGGCCATAAAATCAACCCTCAAAAATCAACTGCCTTCCTTTATGCCAACAGTGAGAGGAACGAGGCAATAATCAGGGAAGAAACTCCTTTCACAATACCTCAAAGAAAATAAAGTACCTAGGAATTAGCTTAACTAAGAATGTAAAGGACCTTTTTGACGAAAACATTAAAACCTTAAAAAAGGAAATTAAAGCAGAACTAAGGAAATGGAAAAATCTCCCATGCTCCTGGATTGGAACAATCAACATTGTGAAAATGACAATCTTGCCAAGAGCTATCTACAAATTCAATGCAATACCCATCAACATCCCAACGTCATTCTTTAAAGAAATAGAAAAGGCAATCCAAAATTTCATATGGAATAATAAAAGACCCCGTATAGCAAAAACACTTCTTAGCAGAAAGAACGGTGGTGGAGGAATTTCAATTCCAAACTTTAGACTTTATTACAGAGCTATAATTCTCAAAACAGCTTGGTACTGGCACAAGAACAGGCCTGAAGACCAATGGAATAGAACTGAGGACCCACATATTAAACCACAGACGTAGGGCCACCTAATCTTTGACAAGGGAGCCAAAAAAATAGAATGGAAGAAAGACAGCCTCTTCAACAAGTTATGCTGGGAGAACTGGTTAAGCACCTGCAGAAAACTAAAGCTGGATCCTTCTTTGTCACCTTGCAATAGAATTAACTCCAAATGGTTCAAAGACCTGGAGGTAAAAGCTGACACACCGAAAACTCTACAGGAAGGAATAGGAGATACACTAGGCCTCCTTGGCACAGGTCGAAACTTTCTTAATAAGGACCAAGAATCACAGCAAATCAGAGAAGGGCTGGATAAGTCGGAGTGCATTAAACTGCAGAGCTTTTGTATGGCAAAGGACATAGCTAGTAAACTAAGCAGGAAGCCTACAGAGTGGGAGAAAATCTTCACCAACCAAACAACGGACAAAGGCGTCATATCTAAAATATATCAACAACTCAAAAAATTGAATCACTCCAAAACTAATCTCCAAAGTAATAACCATCCCATTAAAAAATGGGCCAAAGACTTAAAGAGAGTCTTCTCTGAAGAAGAAACAAAAATGGTCTATAGACACATGAAGAAATGCTCAACATCTATGGTCATAAAAGAAATGCAAATCAAAACAACTCTAAGATTCCACCTCACTCCAGGCAGAGTGGCCAGGATCAGGAAAATGAATGACAACAGATGCTGGAGGGCATGTGGCCAGGAGGGATCACTACTACACTGTTGGTGGGAGTGAAACTCGTTCAACCACTATGGAAAGCAGTGTGGCAGTGCCTCAAAAGGCTAAACATAGAACTCCCCTATGACCCAGTAATTCCACTACTTGGCATTTACCCAACCACCCAGAAACAAGGACATACTAAACCCACTAGCACAACAATGTTCATTGCAGCACTATTCACCATAGCAAAGATATGGAACCAACCCAGATGTCCCTCAGTTGATGAGTGGATCAACAAGTTGTGGTATTTGTACACAATGGAATTCTATGCTGCTGACAGAAAGATTGACATCGCCCCATTTGTTAGGAAACGGAAAGACTTAGAACAAATCATATTAAGTGAAGTAAGCCAGACTCAAAGTAACTTAGGCTCAATAGTTTCCCTCATTCGACATAATCAGTAGAA